>NC_085050.1:9613956-9845704 GCF_963662255.1 Cinclus cinclus
CAAGTTGCTATGGAAACAAGATCACCTTCCTTCTAAATGGATGGTGTTGAATATTCAATATTTTTAAGATATCCTTGCTATTACAAGTAATAAAATTAGAATGTTGGAAAGGGCCTTAATCTGTGTGCTGAATTTTTTCTAATATGCCCCTTATTCAACCATTAACTCACATCTATCTGAAGTATATTCTCTAGTAGAGCATAGTGTATTGATCTGAAAAATGTGTGCCTAATATCTTGTCTGAATTTGAGCCTGGTCTCAGTTTAGTCAGTGGTTCTTGCTGTGCATTTCTGTCCTAGATTAGATATCCCCCAATATCTTATCTGCTGTGGTCAAGAAACCTTCCAAATTTCTCTTTCTTAAACCTTATCTTCTGCATTAAGGTGTTTAATCTTTTAATAATTTCTATGGATTGCTTCCAGTCTTGAAGAAATATGGGCTAGACGTGGAGATTAAGAAATAAGTCTGTCCCCTGGCTTTGTGTCTGCAAGCTGAAAGAGGGGGAAACCCAATGTCACCTGTCTTGCTCCATGTTGCACCTGTTTCCCCACAGAAGAGCAGTCACAGATTATGTGACAAATGCAGTAAGAAACGATGTAGGATTTGGGGCCATTTCAGCTGAATGTGCTCTCAGAGGATCTGTAATTACAATTGTCCTTTAAGCTGCTCAGTGAGTCCTCATCACTCCAGCTCCTGGCTTGACAACCAGCACAATGCTCAGTCTGATCACACTCCTCTTCCTCCATGGTGGGTCTCAAAAATGCAGGATCAGTGGCTCCAGCAGTGCCCTGTAGGGTTGTGCTGTGGGGCTGCCACCCTGGGATCCATATCTGCAGGTGAGCCTCAGCTATCATGATTTTATGGCCAAAAGTGAGGCTGCACCAAGCAAGTAGATTTGTGATCAGTTTGCCTGTAGCTCTTCTAAAAGATTCTGGGACCTGGATTTGCCCTCTGTGTCTGCTGTTCCTGCCTCAGAAGCTCAGTATTGCAGTGTGCATTAGTATTAGTCCCAAGTGTTTAATATGTCTGAAGTTAATATAGCAAATGTGTGCATTACTGGAAAATTTATCTATGAGAAAAGATTTTAAAGTCTAAGGATTTCAATGTTTTAGCTAAAATGTCTTCAGCTTTGGATATTTCTTTCTTTTTAGAAAAAAAAAGGAAGCATTATAAAATATTTGAAACTTATAAAATTTTTCAGATTTACATTTTGAGAAAAATGTAAAGAAAAATTACACAGTTTTCAACTGTCCCCTCTGTATTTTTTCAATTTGCATCCAATTAAAAATGTGATGTTTATAGAATTTTCAGTCTTGGTTTCAGTCCTGTTGAATTTAATACATAGCCCCATTTTTCTTCATCCAGTCTTTAGAGACCAAACTGCACTGGATTGCAGCCAAAAATATGTCGATTTGGTTATGCAATTTTTATGCCTTGAGAAACAATCATACACTTTAACTGAACTGCAATTTCCTAAATTAATCAGAACAAACCAATTAAAAACCAAAAAAACAAAAAACAAAAAACCCAACAACAACAGCAAAAAAACAACAAAAATACCATCGCACATAAAAGGAAAACTACCATGTTAACACAGAGTAACTGTTCTGAAAACTGTATTTAGCAACTTCATTTCTTCTGTTCAGTGGCAGCTCACATGGCACCCAAGAAAGCTCTAGATTATGTTCTGGCTCTATTCTCCTTGCTTGTTCCCTGTTTAACAAGGGCAGGGAAGAAAAAATAGCAATGGGCTGTTTTGGAAGATTGTCCATCTACTCACCTTTCAAAGCATGAGGAAATGGCAGCAGCATCTTTTTTCACGCAGCAAAGGTGAAGCTTTTCTACAGGAGTACGCCCATATGCTTGCCATGAACTTTGGAAATTAATTCTCATTGGCTTGGGAGAAAAAAATTAATATGTTGCTATATCCCCTTCTGTCTTGGAAACTCTTATTTACTTTCACACAGCTTTTCTTGCTGCTTTAGGGAAAAAATATGTATTTCACTCCTTTTTTCAAATATGAGATTTTTCCAGTGACTACAAAGGGCTGTGAGGATATTAGCACACTAGCTAATTAAGTTTATTTTCCGTTCTTAACATTTAGCTATGCATAAGGGAGCTATGCAGGGAATTTGAAGAATCAGGTATTTTGGAGGAGATTAGGCCTTAAGAACATCAGAAATTAAAAGCTTTAAGTCTTTTTGCAAGCATGCATATCTCAAGGATATTGTAAGGAGCTGTTGTCCTCAGAGGCAGCTACATCCTCATATCCCCTGGATGTTGCTGCCTAACTGGAGAAGTCTAAAGCTTTAACTCTACATTTCTTAATGAACAGCACTCATGGAGCTTAGAAGCGAATTTGAATTCCAGGAATTGTCACTATTATTATTATTTTATATTCACATGCCTTCTCATGCAGGGATCTTGCTTTTTAGTTTTAAGCTTTCCTCAGTCCCATTATAAAGTAAAATAACAAACACACCTAAATAGTCATTCACTAATTTATGGTGTTCTACTCTCCTGTGTGTACAGTCATTGGAAAAAAAGCTGATAAAAGACAAAAAAAGAAAAGAAAGTTGCGCATGCTATGAGAGGGGACTCCATCCCACCCCTGCAGCAAATCACAGCATGTCAGACCATCAGTCTCAGCTGCAGCTTCTGTGGAATTATGCTGTTTAAATTTGCCCTCACCTTAAAATGGTGTTCAAACAAGGCAGTCCTCTGTGACCCAGAGCATGTTAGTGACTGCTGCATCTCTGCCAATGTAAGTAATTGCCATTCTTTCTTCAGTAAACCCAAATTGCTCTCCATGTTCAGGCCCTTTGCTGTGCAATATGGACTCATTTTCTGCATTGCAAGTATATAATTCTCTAAGCTGGCAGCAGAGTGATTGCTCTGTTAATTATGTGCAATCAGTCCTACTGTCAATCCACCATAAAAATATAGACCTCTGTGTGCTCCAGAGTGGTGTAATTCAAGGGAATGGAAATTATTTGCTGCATACGAAGTGTGAATGCATGTATCATAGAAAGTAGCTAAATAAATATGTGTATGTGAGGGTATGCAAAGTCTTATAAGGGATCGTATACAAACTCACACAGAAATAATTTCTGTTTATCTAGAACTAATGTGACAAAAACTGCAGCAAATCATACCCTGCAGATTTAAAATTCATTCATTTTACTGTGCTCCATGGTATCTCAATTAACTGTAGATTCAGAGGTAATTCATTCTTCTACTTGCAGTGTTACCAGAGAGATATCTCTCAGAGCTATCTCATTGCCTAATAAATTTTATTGCTCTTAACTGTGAACGTTGACTGGTCTGGGCAATCTGTAAAATTGGTATTTCTTTTGTGGTTGCCCTAAGAGATGAAGGAATTCTTCAGGAAACCAGTGGAAGAATAATTTTCCTAACATTTTCAAGCATATAATAATTAAAACCTTGATGTTTAATCTGTCTGAAATCCAAGAAAAAGCTAAAATCTCAGAAAGAGTTTTCGAACAGAAATCCAAATGAAAAATGAATTGATCTTGTGAAAACATAGGAATTTATGTTTAAAAATGTCTTAATTATATGTTTTGATTTAATTTCATTTTAAAATATTGTTTTAAAAAGAGGGATTAATTTAGAAAATGTGAGTAGTGTACTTGCACTATTAAATATTAAAATTTGTTGAAACTGATTATAGGCTACAAGAATTTCCTGCTTTAAAAACGAATCAGTTGGCAGTGGAAAGAGATATTTTCCTTCAGTTACTTTTTTTTTTTTTTAGAAAAATGATATCCTGGCTCACAGTCTGAGTGTCCTCTGAATTCATCATCAATATGTAACTTGAAATCTGTGCCCCAAACCTGCTCCTCTATCTTCAGTGTGGAGGACTCTTCTTTTGTTCTGATCTATTTTAGAACATGTAGAGGAGGAAGAAACCATGCTGGCTGTACCAATACCTTTGGGACAGAGAGGAAATGACACAGGGGTAAGCTGAGATCAGCTCCAAGTTTTTCCACATTTTCCATATCTTGACACAAACCATGGGAGAGAGAGGGGCTCTGTGTCTGATGCTGTGCCCAGAGCAGAAAGGGAGATGGAATTTGGGGGGTCACGAGTAGAAAGCACCAGGCTGTGGAGCAGCAATCTCTTCTGTCTGATTCCCTGGGATCTGCTCATCCTCCTTGCCAGCCCATGGAGCATCAGGTCAGCAGTGCAAGCTTCAGCCTCTGTGCTCTCCTCCCAGCTCCATAAATACTTCCTGCATTTAAATTGTTCTCTGCTTACTGTCACAGCAAATAATTATAAGAATTTATAATGTTTTTCTTTAGCCCTTGAGCTGTGATTGCTTATGCATCTGTGGTATAACTCAGTGGTTAACAAAGGCTGCCTTTGCCAGGCTGAGTGCACTGTGCTCCTGGGTAAGGCTCAGTCATCACCACTTATTGCTCACACCCCAAAGCTAACTGAGGAGGAGTCTTCTAATTCTCAGAGAGGTGAACTTCCATTATAACTCTGATACCCTAATGCTGCACTTCATCTAGCAGCCAGCACTTAGCAGAGCACCCTGGGGACAGCAAAGGGAGGGTAGGGGAAAGCAGAATGTGAAGAATTTCGCATTCTGTGTCATCACTGTCAGGATGTTTATCACAATTTTTGCATGAAAATCTTGTTTGGCAGCAATCCTGCCCCTCCCCCAAACTGGCAATAGTTGTATGAGTAAATGGGAGAGGGGAAAACAAGGTAATTTAGAATATCACTTTTAATGTTAATTCTTTTATTAAGGTGTCAACTCTGGGAAAAGCTTAATGAATGAGGTGAGTTAGGGTGCATGTGCTGTATTCCTCATGATGAAAGAAACATGAGGACAGACTTTTTTTACCAGGATTTGTTGCACTGGGACAAGGCTTAGTGGTTTTAAATTAAAAGATGGCCCATCTTTTATTAGATATAGGGAAGAATTTCTTTGAAATTAGCAGGAGGAATCACTGAAACAGGTTGCCCAGAGAGGTGACTGCTGCCCCATCCCTGGGATCTTTCAAGGTCAGGTTGGATGGGGCTCTGAGCAACCTGATCTAGAGGAAGGCAGATTAGATGACTTCTAAAGGTCCTTTCCAACCCAAGCTCTTCTATGAGAAACCCTCTCATGCTGGCCACAGTCTGCTCAGTAGCAGGAATGTGGCTGTGGTGAAGCTCCAGGTGAAGCTGAATGTACAAACCTTTGAGCAGCAGGCAGGATGAAGCGGCCCAGCCTCAGACATATTTAGAAATGACCACAGTATGAGCTGCCTGTTTGAAGGACAACAAAATTAGGAAAAGACCTGTGGGGAGGAAAAGGTGCAAGCAGCATCAGGACTCAAATTTTACAAGGCTAAGAAGAATGATCCATCATTACTAAAGCAATAGGACTTGTGTTTTTCTCCTTGGTGTTTTTAGTTTCAGTGTTTATGGTCAAGAACCAACTCCTGGTTGAATGCAACTTCTTTGGGTTCTAGGCTGGCCTAGAGTTTAAGCCGAAACCAACACACTCAAAGCATATTGCATTTTGAAAAACCAGTGGTAAAAGCAGACACATATTTAAAAAACAATTATTCTAATGCTGCAAGATCTTGATTAGTTGTCCTGGTTTCAGCTGGGACAGATTAATTTTCTTCCCAGTAGCAGGTGCAATGCTGTGTTTTGGGTTCACTATGAGAGTAATGTTGATAACACTCTGATGTTTTGATTGTTATTAACCAGTGTTTATTCTAAGGGAAGAAATCTTCCACTTCCCATCCTCTGACAGTGAGGTGATGCACAAGAATACATAATGGGGCATGGCCAGGGCATGTGCATCACTTGTTCTTCTTGGGGTTTAATTCCTCTTTCTTTGTTGTTTCCCTTTTTATTACATTATTATCATTATCATTTTATTTTATTGCAATTCTGTTATTAAACTTTTCTTGTCTCAACACATGGGTTAAAAACCCCTTTTTACCCCTTTTTTTTCTGATTCTCCTCCCCATCCCACCAAGCTGGAACAAGCAGCTGTATGGTGCTTCATTACTAGCTGGGGTTAAAACACAACATTAGGATCTGGGGAAATGAAGGGAGCTGCTGTATGTCCATATGTTGTTTCATATTTAGCAGTTGGAGCTATTTTTATATTGTCATAAAAATATCGTCATGTCTTTTCTGTGTTTATACATTTCTCTTATAATTCCTCACTCAAATGTTTGAACACACCTCAAACAGTTTCTCAGTTACATTTTAGTTGCTTTCTGTGCCCATGCCTTTCCCTGAATGACTCCTTATTAAAGTTTTGGACTGAGCTCCACATGAAGTAAAACACCTGATTTCTTCCTAACACCTACTCATTACTCATCTGAGGAGGTGCTGAATGGTTGAGATGAAAGTTAAATCTGACCATGACCAAATGGCCAGAAAAGTAATGTACCGTGCTCTGGGATTTGATTACTGAGCTGAAAGGGCAAAAAATGATGTCCTCCAAATTTAATATAAAAAGAAATAGAAAACAACAAGAAAACCCAAAAAAACCAACCAAACAAAAAAGCCCCAGACTCCCCCTTCCTGACTTTCTAGTAAGGTGAGAACTGAGCAAGGAAACATAAAACTGCCCCTACAAAAGGAATGTAAAATAACTTATCTGGCAGTATTTACGCAGGACTCTTTCACAGCTGAGTGCAGTACACCTAAACTAAAACAGTAATTTCCTCCTCCTCTTACCAACCCCAGCTCTTCCTTCTGCTTCCCTAGTTGCCACTGTGAACCTTCAGATCAGAACATTTATTTATCCCAAACAGAAATGACATCCCTAACCAGCGAGCTCAAACTCTGTCATTACTCCCACTTCCAATTGCCCAGTTTATGTTTCAGAGCTGATTTATGGTACTTGCCTGCCTCACTGCCTGAATGCCCCAAGCAATTTATTCCATAATGCCCTTCTTGTAAAGAAATTGCACCTGAATTGCTCACAGGTTAGTTCTTCCATGGCACTCCATGCCCTGGTACTTTTCTCTCATTCTCCATTTCAAACAGCTTAAAGGCAAGCTGTGATATGGGATTTTGATTATAATGTTCAGACTTAGTGTAGTTAAATTGGAGAGGGAAGAAAAGCACACTGCAAGTCTCTTTTGGGATATTAAATGAATTTCAGCTGTGCAATACTACTATGAAACCCACATAAGTCCAAAGGGTTGCTTGGGGTTTAAACAGTGGAAAGAGCTGACATTGACAACCTGTCTCAAGCTAGGAGAAAAGGGACTTAAAGTACTGCATTCCTCAGAGAACCTGATAGATGCACTGCTTATGGCTGTCTCTGTTTGGGGGAAACTAAATCAGTAATAATTTTGGTTTGGTTTGTTCATCCTAGTTATATTTTCTCAAACAAATGGTAGTATCCAGGGTTACATTTTATTCCTGTTCCTTTACTGTTAATTAATTCTGTGTAACTCTTGCATGCTGATTGTCACTTTAACATTTAATAGAATCTTGAAGTGGATCTTGAAGAGATTGACTGAAGTGCAATTCAATAAGGCAAATGCCACACATTATAGGCCCATCAAGTTACAAAGGTTGGGAAGCTGCTTCTGGAAGTCTGTTATGGCTCTTGAGAAAGCAGATGGAAACCCACATTCTCTTCCTGTGACAGAACATGTGGAAAATGACATAGGTTGCCACTTTCACTTTTACCTATTCATCTTAATTTGTCTTAACATAATACCTTAACATAAATTAAATGAAAGAACAACTATGGCCTAACCCAGCTGAAAAAGGGATATGCAAAGTAATAATATTATCCTTAATTTTATCTTATTCCATAGGTAGTATAAATGAGTATAATGGCATTGTTAATGGTATTCAAAACTAAATAAAAGAAAATTAGAGTGTCTCTCATGAAATTTCAGAATGAAAAGAGTTACTGTTCAAGACATAAAGGATGAAAATAAATCTATCTCTATAGAAAATAATTTTTTTAAAAAAATCCTGACTAACGAGTACTGTAAATTACAGCAATACCTTACAATTGCAGATATGTGCTGCTGTTTAGCTGCATAATTATTTTCTTCCCAGTAATATTTCTGGACTGGTGTTTTTACAGTTTTGCAAGGATTGCTGCCAAATCAGCCCTAAAGGAAAATGCAGAGCTGGGGGCAGAACTGAGAAATCAGACACAGAATAGGAAGTGCCAGGAGAGTAAGCACAGAGTGCAGCTTTCTCTTTCCTGACCTGGGAATTTGTGCACAGCAGTACTGATACCCTGAGAACCAAGAAATCCAGGACAGGACTTGAAATCTGCTCTCCAACAAGACAAACAAGGTGGGCAAACAATCACAGCTTAGCTTATTCCTGGTGTCTGCCTCATTCCAAGCCTCATTCCAGCAAAACTCCAACTGGAATTGTGAAACCCTTGTGTGGCATCCTGGGGGATGTGAGGGGTGGCAAGGTGTGGCTTGGACCAGCTTGGCAGCTGGGCTCCCATGGGATCCATCTTCTCAAAAATCTCTCCTGCACAGGAAACAAGGCACAGGAACTGGGGACATCTGGGAGATTCAGTAAATCCTCCTGGTCTGAGCTAAAATCAGATAGGTGCAGGTGCACCCTAAAGGACAAACCACCCAGGTAAAGGTGGGCACATACGTGCGTATCTGCAGGACTCAGACAAAAGTTTCTGCACTGCAAATACAAGTGTCGAATTCGGAATAAATATTTTTACTACAAAATTATTACAGGCGTTGTATTCTGTAGCTCTGGCTGAATTAGAAGTTTTCAAAGTATCAGCATGTGTGATTTCTAAAGCACCTAACTTGTGGAACCTCATAAACTTGCTACACATGTGCCAGGTGCCTCACTGCAAGGCAGGTAGCAGCAGACAGGTTCTCTCTTTGTGCTGGGTGGTCTGGAGGAAACAGAGGTCTCTAGGAACAGTAGAAAGATTTTTAAAGAGAAAAAGTTTAAAAAAAAATGCACAGGAAAGAAACTTTTCAAGAAGTCTTTTAAGGACCAAGTGACTCTGAATTGCTACAAAATCATCATATACAGGCTCTTATGTGATGCATTCTGGGTTTCCTGGGATTTGGAAAGTATTTTTGTATTTTGCTGAAATACAGCTGAAATACACTAAGCCAACACTAACCATGTGCATGTCAGACTATTGGAAAAATAATAAAAAAATAATACAGAGAAAGTAAGGGCCAGGAAGGAGCCAGAGTGGAGCCACAGTGCAACTACCACGTCACTTTTAAAAAGGACACTCTTGGACTTTTATCTGAGCTCCTTTCATCCACGATTCCAGGCAGGTTGGAAAGCCCCACTGTCTCTTGCTTTTTCTGCACAAAGAAAAGCCTGCACGTATTTATTTTCCTTTTACTGCTCTCATAGGGTTTAAAACATCCTTTGGGTTAAGTTTATCAACCTGTTGGAAGCTGCTCCTGGATCACAAGCACACCCACCTTTCCTGAACCTGTGCTTGCCTGTTTGCTTCCTTGGCCATCTAAAAAACGGCCCTCTAAAATTTCTTTTCTCTTCTTGTACAAAGTTTACTTCCTGCTTTTCAGAGGTTCATTGCGATGATGCCTTTCATATTCCCTGATGCCTTTTAAAATTCTCTCTTTTTCACCTATACCTCTCCATCTTCTCTGGGAGATTTCAACTCATAACTCCATCCTTTCCTTCAGAGACGTAAGAAGAGTACTCATCCTTTAGGTGTCTGTCAGGCTCTTCAGCATACTAATTGCTGTTTGTCAAAGAACAATCATTAAAATGCACAGTGACTGCAGAGAAATAGAGTAATGGTCTGAGATAAAAGTGTTCCCTCTGTCTTTGCTGCTGGCCCTGAGCAGGTGGTTACTGCCTTGCTGTTCAGTGGAGGACAGTGTTTTCCTCAAAACCTGCTTTAGTGCCCAGCTGGCATGAGCTTCTTGACTATTAATTACATCAGTCCCATATAAGTGGTAGTCAAAATAGTGGAAGTTCAGAGACTGGCCCACTCTCCTATCACTTCTTCCTAGTGTATTAAATGTTTTAATCTCCTCTACAGTCCTCCTAATGGCATTGGCTTGAATTCCCTAGACTTATTCAGTAATTTTACAACTTTTTTTCTGAGGTGATTGAAGCTGACCTGTATTTTCCTGGGAAAATTGGCTTTTGTGGTGGTAAGCACTAGATTACTAGTGGCAAAAGCAGCTGAGAGAATTTGACATCTGGTTGAGAGTGTGTTGTTCAATATGTCCAGTTAGAGATCATACACACACTGGCTATTCAAGGATATGCAGTCTTCCTAATAGGTTTTTGTACACACAAGAATGTTTGGATAGTACACAAAAAGTATGTAAATAGTGAGATCCCTACAATATAATCAAGATACAGAACTATTGCATGAAGAACATTTTCTGTAAGTAGACAATCCCTCCATCCACTCAAACTGAGGTCTGAGACATTTCTAGTTTGAAAAAAATATATTGTAGAGAAATGTATCATAGGCCTAAACTCATGAAGTCTTTGTGGTTCCCTCACAAAAAGTGCTTGGTTTTCACAGAAATAGTGAGTTCAATTATGTTTTCACTAAAAAATCACCACTTCTCCATCATGTTGCCTCCACAAGGTCAGTTATTTATAATATAGGCATCAGTGGCACAGGCAAAGATCTCACGTGCCACTTTTGACCCACAGCATCACCTCAGTTATTTCAGTGGCTTTATTTGGTTTAACTGCCTTGAACTTAAAATGTAATGCTATTGATGAGGTACAAGGAAAAAAAATCAGATTTTATTTGAAATATTTATTTTCTCTCAGGTTTCCTGACAAATGAAAACATGTAGGAAAATTTGTCATAATTTTTTACTCTGTAGTCCAGGTCTAAGAAAACTCAGCCTCACAAATTTCCTGTGCCCAAGTGTGGAAAGCCTTAAGAGACCTCTAAATATTACATTAAGACTGACAGAGATAGAATTGACCCTTATTGTAGTAATTTAATTCAGATCATGAAAAAGGTGACACTTTTTTTACACATATATTACATGGTTAT
Source organism: Cinclus cinclus (assembly GCF_963662255.1). Lineage (NCBI taxonomy): Eukaryota > Metazoa > Chordata > Aves > Passeriformes > Cinclidae > Cinclus > Cinclus cinclus. The sequence goes on from NC_085050.1 coordinate 9,624,974, forward strand.
GAGGGCAAGGACTGTGGTGAAGGGCAGGTAAATTAATCTGACCCTGAGAAAGAAATATTTGTGAGAAGCCAGTTTTGATTCATTTTGTCTCCTACCAAGACTGGCAATTCTGACAAGATGCAGTGCCTGGGAGTCCTGGGCTTGCATTGTCCTGATTGTCCCTGCTGCTGCTGTTAACTTCTTCCCTACCTCTGCTCTTTCCTGAGACACCTTAATCTGGATGCAGGATTTATTGGAGTCACTAGAGTTTGTTTGCTGGACTCAGAAGATCTGAGTTCAACCCAAGAGAGGGAACTACTGTATTTATTTATGTCCCCAGATATCCCAGCTGGAATCATCCTCATTTCTGTGCAGAATACCAAAGACCCAATGCTGGCAGCTGTGCTCTTAAGTGAAGAAAGAGGGGGGAAAGCAGATGGTAGAAGGGGAGATTGGAAGTTATTGTGTAAGCTTTAGAAAGCTATAGTATTATAGAGCTTCCACAATTATAAGGACGTTTGTCTAGAATGATGAACAGTGGATAATAAAAGGATCAGAAAAATCAGGGAATCAATAAGGCATTCAGAGCTCCTTCCTGCTACTACAGTGTTTCACATTTGCTCTGTGCAAATCTCTACTTCAGAGCATTTCACTAAAGCAGGAAAATGGCCAGTCTTAAACTTGAGCTATACAACTTATCCTTCAGGCATTGCACACTACTGCTTCAGAGATTTAGTACATGCCTAGACAGGGATCAATTTTTAAACTAAAAATTGCAATATTGTATTAAAGAGAGTTATTGCTGTGTACACTAATGGTCATAAGGATCAGCATCCCTCTGTTCTCTGAACTTTAGAGCAGTTTCAGGATTTGACACTATTGTCTTTACAGAGACAGGAAAAATGCATTTTGTTAATGTGTGTGAATGGTATTCTCTAGGCTTTTATGTCATTATCTGAGCAATTTACATACAAAATAACAGCCCCTCCCCTCCCCTCCCCTCTCTGCCCTACGAATTCCTAAACCTAGAGATATCCTTCCAAATGCATAAAGGATTAATGTCAAAGGTGTTCTGTGAGCTCCTCATCTTTGAAAATTCTAGTTAGGAGAATTTTTATAGCAAGTCAAATAATTATATAAAAGTGCTTCATACCTTTTAGTGTGGAGTGAGACTGAGTCAGTAAAGGAAAGGAAAAGTGAGGTAAGAGTCTTGAATTCAAATTAATGTTGGTAGAATGTCCCTGCACATACATCAAATGATGACATTTTTGAGTTGATGAAAGCAGATGCTGAGCAGCCAGTAAGCCATCAGCTGTATCCTTTCTGAATTCATCTTTATCTTTTGGCTTCTTCTAAATATTCAAGAAACACAGTATTGTACTTTTGAAACCACACCAGAAGTCCTGGTGAGCATACTCAGAGTGTGCCTCAGTAGCAAGATAAGCAGTCACAAATCTTTGACTTTGTAAAGGAAAGGAATTGGAGGAAAGGAATTGGAGAAAATTAATTGATCCTTCTACAGGTCAAAATCCCCAAATCCCACCCCTTTGTTTGCTGTGCAATTGTACTGGTGTATGCAAACACACACCTGGACGGCTGACCTGTCTCTTTCCTTGCTCATATCAAAGGCAATCCTCCTTTGCTTTAGCTTGTTCAGCAGGGAAATAGCCTGCTCTGCTTTGGCAGGAGGAGCATTTTTTGGGGTGACACCTACAAAGTGACACCTTTCAGCCTGTCTTTCATGGGCTGATAACAAACTAATGTACAGTCTGTCTGTGGAGTCCTGTGCTCTCAGGAAAAGAGAAAATACTTTGCAAATAAGTGCAGGGAAAGTATTCCCGTTTTGCTTCAACTGGCAGACTTGACAAGATCTCAGTTCTATTTACAGGAAGGTTAACAGATGGAGGTTGTCTCCCCCAGCACATGGTTGCTAAAGCAATCTCCAGCTGAGGGTTCCTGGGACTCCCAGAGTGGCTGCAGAGGTAGAGCAGGAGGGGATGTGCATCTTCTCTCTCCTGCCATCTGCAAGCAGCAAGGCTTTCACCTCCCACTCTCAGCCAGAGGGCTCCCATGTGGCTGAAGCAGGGGAGATCTCTTACTTGACAGATGCTCTCGGTTGGAAAGTTCTCAGAGAAGCAGCAAACACTCCTGTAAGCAGTGACAGGGAGAGAGTTAAGGGACTTGCACGTGGTTAGGAACAGCTAGCACAGGGGAAGAAGAGTAACCAAGAGAAAGGAGCACAGATCTGATTCTGTGAGTGCATCTGACCTAGATTACTCCTCAAGGTTTGGAGCAGGCCTTTTCTGCATCTTTTATGGCTAATTGTACCATGTAACCTGCATTGACACTGCACTACTATTTGCATTAACAAAACTAGGGCTTTCACAGGTAACACAAAGAGGTTTTGTTTTGGATAAGCTGCTTGTGTGTGTCTTATATACACAAATATTTGTGTGAGCCCTGAGTGAGATCTACAGGCTGTAACTGTGTGATTTAAACTTCTGTAAGAGGTGGGGAAGTGCCAGAAGTAGGCAGGGAATATGATTTAAAAGGCAGAGAATAAGAGGAAATAAGATTGTAGAGGAGACGAATCCCTCTGCAGGCAGCCCTGCGAGGGCCCCCTCAAACCTCCTTTGAGATAAGAAAAACTACTTGCTTAGAATGACTCATGTTTGAAAAAATGTAAGCTCTTCTTCTTATCTTTTTAGAATATTTTTGGTTAGGTTTGGTTCTTTATAATTGTTGTCCCAAACAAAGAAAGATAATGTAGTTGGCCAAAATGTGTTCACCCTGTTTTCCATTGGTTTACTTGTGATCCCCCCAGACCCTATAAAATTACATGTGTGATCCCCCATCTCTGGATTTGTGGCCTGACCCCTTCACGGGAGATAATAAAGCCTGTGGAGAAAGTCTGAACTGCTTTCCTGGTCTTTTTATGCTGGCTGGAAACTGCAGGTTTCTGTGAGAAGCCATGAAGCTGAGTGCCTGAAAGGCCAGCGCTCACAAACCTTGGAACTTTTCCCCTGCCCGACAACAGCAGGGCAGGGGACACAAGAAAAAGTTACATAAGATGCTTTGCTTTTATGTTAATTTTAAAGCAGGGAATAGGCACTGAAACACTGGGAAACTTGTATGATCTGTACTGTTGGACTTGCATCCATAAATAGAGATACTAAAAACTGGTACCTTTACTGACAAATGTATCCAAATAGATGAAGGACAGAGTAAATCAGAAATGGGCCATAGGAGTGAGATTTTATTTGTAGTGACTTGCTCTCAAGTTTATATAGATCACTCACGGTAGAGGCAAGCATTTTTGCCGTACCTTAAGTCAAATTAATTTTTAACCATAAAATGAATTTTCCAAATAACTCTGGAGTGTCAGCAGTTGAAAGTTTCTCTGGCATGATTGAGCTTTTCAGTGAAATGTAAATATTTCTCAGTTACAAGGTTTCTGTAAATGCTTGGGTTAGGAATGGTCCAGCATCCTCTGAAATTTTATGCCCTTCAGTGGATTAAATTAATGGATTTTAATGTGAATATCTGCTCTGACTTGTAGAAACTGAAGAATTTACAGAGGTGTGTATTGAGATATAACAATACCAGTCTTATGCATTGCAAATATTATGCACTTCACTGCAGAACACCAAAGAGCTGAATGTTACAGGTTTCTCTGTTATTTTTTTTACAACACGCCACATAATACTGAACCACTGTTTTCTAATTACCTTATTTCTCACTGTCTTGTTCATTTTGGAAGGAGCTCGAAAGGGATTGGTTGGTGAGGCAATCTGAAATCTACAGCATCTCCCAGGATGATACTACAAGAAGTCATTATGGCTCATGAAATGCTCACAGATTATGGTTTCCAATGCTACAGAAATAACTGCAAGGGGACAACACACAGATAAGGATTGTTGCTTTGAAGGGATAAGAAAAAAAATGACACCCCCCAGTGATCTTTGTTTCTTTTGTTGAAGCGTTTATATATTCTGTATTAAATGAGGTGGGTATCCAAAGGAGGAAGGGAATTTATCATCATTTAAATAAGGTGTACTTTATAGAATGGATGCACAGACGGAATAAAGTTCAGGCAGCAGAATAGGTAACATGCCAGAGAAAACAAGGGAAAAGTCCTTTATTTTCACAGGAATGTTGTTGCATAGTGTCCTGGGGTGACTTTATGATGTTTGTGTCCCCAATTGTCTGTTCTGTTTATGCTGAACAATGTACCTGGAGCTATAAATAAAAGAGTGAAATAGTTTTCTAACCTTAATTAAAAACTTAATATTATCTCTAGTAAAAAAATATTTTCACTAGATAACAAAAGGAGTCATTGGGACAGGAATGCCTTGGATGAACAAACTGTTGTCTTCAGCAATTGCACTGATTCTCTCCCCTTCTCCTTAATCTCAGATTTTAGTTGGGATTTTAGCCAGTGAATTTTCTATAACTACATACATTTTTTTTCCTCTCAGTTCCCACCTTTAGTAATGGTTCAGGCTTTAGCTAGATATACTTGGGATCACCAGTTGCAAAGAGAGAAGAAAAACCAGGTGCATTTGATTTGAAAATAATATTAAGTATAATTTCAGACAAAAGCAGTCTCTGACACAACATCTCTGTTCACTCTATTTCCTTCCTTTTTATTTACTATATTTCTGATGTAATCTATGCTGATATAAGTGGAGGAAAGCTCATAATTACAAGGACAGAATTCTAAAGTTTATCTAGAACTTTAAGGCTAGGATAAAAAATCACAAAGAATTTGGCAAAGCAATGAGAGCAAAGGAAGTGTCTATAGGCAGTATGAAATTAGTTTGGTTTGTAAACACAAAATTTTGCTGTGAGAAGTTACAAGAGAATCTAATGAGGCTGAAAGATCTGTAATATTGATCTGTAATAAGATCTGTAAATTCACTCTTGGTTTGTGCAAAGTAATGGGAGAAAGAGGGAGAAGAGAGGGAATCAACCCTAACTAAACTGAAGAAAATTGATCTGCAAATTACTTATTACCATTCAGGAAGTGTATCTTGGCATTTTTGTGGGTAGTTCAAAAAAGTGTCAGCTCAATATACAGCAGTGGCCAAAAATGCAGATTGTGTATTAAACAATTAGTGGGAGAATTTCAGTGGAAAAATCAGAAAGTATCACTATGTCACTCCAAATTCACTGTGTATTCACATATTGTGTATCTTTGATTTTATCTAAAGAAGGTTGAAAATGATAAAAAACACTGGAGAGAGGTGCTAAAGAGAGGCTGAACAGAAAGAGAAATATAAAACCATAGACACCAAACAGAAAGTAAGAAACAACTGTGTTATTTTTTACAGTATGAGTAGGACGGCAATTGAAATGATCACACGTGGTTTATAGAAGATACCAGAAGCAGAAGCACCACATTGCTATCACATCATGTGAACTGTGAAAGCTAAAAAAGGCCTAAAGATATATTAATGAAAAAAAAAGAATCATGAAAAAGAAGGATGCAGATACAAACTTTGGTTTAGGAAGTCTCTGAATTGTGTTTTGCCAGAAGGTGGGAGTATGCAGTGGGGAAAACTTCACAGTGCCATTCCCTGTTCATTTATTGTTTTCTCTAAGCCTCTGCTGTTGGTTCCTGTCAGAAACCTGCAACTGGTAAAGAGATTTGTTCTGATCATCCTGTGAATTTGGAAGAGCTGAAAGAAAACTGGGAGAGTTTCAATTAACATTTTTGGGTGATTTGGCTTCCCGCTCACCTCGGAACCTAGAGGAGCTCCTTGCTGTTGTTTCCTGCTTGCTCAGGGACTCCAGTTCCATTGGGAAGGAGACTCAGGTAGCAGGAGATGAGGTCAATTGCCCCCTCTGATCTCAGCTCAATGCCTGTTCCAGAGGTGGCTCTGTGGTTTAGTACCCCATAAAGCAGAAGCAAATGGTGCTACTGGGGTGCAGACACCTCCTTCAGAGTAAAGCTGAGGATGCTCTGCTCAGGCCAGGGGATGAGTTAGAAATGCATAACCAGAAGCAGTGACAATGGGACCTAAGTAGTGCAGCAGGGAGCATTGGGAGCCAGCTGGCTCAGGGAGAAGAAATCGGCTTCAGGTCAGGAGCAAACATTGCGCTGTGATTGTTGCAGTCGCTTTTCATTGTTTGCTTTGGAAAAGGTGAGCTTTGACCCAGGAATGTTCTCAGCTGCAGAACAACAACTGTGAATATTATTTTCTGGTTAAGAGTGGGACAGAGCTGCTAATGGGCTAAGATGAGGCATGAGAGTGGATTATATGCAGCACTCCTTTGCCCAGAGGATGTCAAAATTGCTGTCTTCAAGGCCAGTGAGAAAAAAAAGAATTGTTACAATATGAAAAATATGAGGAAAGTGTAAGGATTTCCTGAGAGATGAAGTAGAATATCTCATAGGATGTTCCACATGGGGGAATAATAAACCTGAAATTCCTACTCATGTTAATTTAAAAATACGTGTTAAAAGTGGCATCATCATTTCTTTGCATGGAAACTATTGAAGAGGCATTTAAGGATAAACTTATAGATAAATAGCACCGAAGAGGGAAAAAAAAATCAGTAATTTTATTTCTTTAAGGACTTAAACCCAAAGGCAGTCCTGTCACTTTGAGTTTTGCTGATACTCTCTACATTTGTTTTGCAATTAATGAAAATATTTTCAGTTTCATTTATGAATTTTTATAATTGAAGATTAGTTTGTCAGACTCAACCAGATGCACTTAGTGCTTAGTTCATAAAAAAAAAAAGGTTAAATAATTGCTAAGACATTAAGAGACTTTACTGCATTTATTTGTTTACTATGAAGTCTTGGAACAGCAACACAGATGTTGGAACAAATAGTTCTTATTACAGCTCTGCCTCTTCTCACATTGAGTTTCAACTCACCATTGAATAGATTAGCTCAGCATTTAAAGTTTTTTGAAATAACTTCTCAGTTCTTTGAATACTATAAATCATAATCTCTAGACATCAGCAGATTAATGACCCACTTATAAATCAAAAAACCTATTGCTTTTATATCAATATTCCTCATTAAAGAAGAGGTATTTCCATTAAGAGGAACCCTAAAGGCTGATTTGAATATTTGTTCCCTTGAAGAAATGGCACTTAGTCTGCTTGCTTTGCTCTGGACCCATTCTATTCAGCCATGAATTATCACCAGTTGTAAATCCCTGGGAGTCAAACCTCAAAGAGTGAAACAGGATACACTTATTCAGTGATATTTACATGAAAGAGCAAAGATTCCTCTTCAGAATAGAGCATACTGAGCCATGGGGAACTTGGCCTCATGGTTTGTCCAACTTCTTTTAATTCTGGTGATTTTTCATGTAAATGGTAAATGCATATTTTTGCAAGTATGTTTTGTTTGTATTTTGTCTTTAAAACCCTCTCAGGAAGAACAGGATCTCCAACTGCAGAGTGCTGCAGTCAGTAGCAGCACAGCCTCACCATTTAATACTCTGCGCACAGACCTTATAGCATTCCTAATTTTTCAACACTAAACCTCAAAAGAGAGGAGAAGCTTAGGCATCACCTATTTATTCATTCACTTCATTGCTGATGCTTCCAGAGGCATTTCTTTTTATTGGCACTTTGCTAGTTGTTTCCAGACCCTTCATTTGTCCACTTGCAACCATGGCAGGACCATCAAACCCCACCATGTAACCACAGACAGGTAAAATTTGGTGAGCATTGAGAGTTACAGAGTTAAAAATTCCATTCAAATATGGTGAAAGAAACATGTAATGGGGAGCCATTTCCAGAGGTGGCCAGTGACAGTGAAGATAAACAGAACTGAGTTTTGTGTTAAGCAAAGAAATTTGGTGTTTCCATTATTTTGTTAAGATTTAGGCTTAAAGCCTAACAAGGAATTCTCAGACCTATATATGGAGACAAATACAGTAAAAACATGCTACCAAAATAGGTAGATAATTATCACATAGTGATTTCTGAAAATGATCACCATTTAACTAATCAAGCAATATTTTAGATATCACAATGGGCGTCAGGTCTGTTGCTGAGTAAAAATAACCAATTTCTTTCACAGAGTGGAATAATTGTCACTAAGAGCAGAGGAGGTGCTTCCTTAATCCAAAAGAATATAATGTTAAAGCAGTATAATTATATGGGGGTTGTTACATATAGGGTAAAAGAATGATTAAGAAAGATGCTCTGTACAGAACAAAAGTGATTAAGAAAGCAATAAAGCACTAATGTACTGTACTGTTTTAAAGGAGATTTAATTCCAGGTTTATGATTTGTCTCATTTGTGCTCACTTTGGAGAGCCAAGAGAATCTCATTATTTTCCTGTATCCACCAAGTACACAACTCATACTGCGAGGTGTAGTACACCACCGTAATTGTGCTAAATTATTTGAAAAGGGTGATTACTCAATATATGCTTTCTAGTATCCATATTTTGAAAGCTACAGGGAGCAGCCTCTCCACTGGTGATTTCTCCTCTGCCAGCAGGTACAAGAGGCAGGAATGCTGCCAGCAAATGTTCAGGGCTCAGGCTGGCACAGAGCCCCAGTGCAGGTCAAGGCACTCACGCTGTTCCATCCCTACCAGGATGGAGGATTGCACTGCCTTTGTTCCCTGCACTGTCAGTTTTCAGTAAAGTGGCGGTGGTGTCACTAACTGAGGTTAAGTTCTGAAGAGTAATTGCCACAGCACATCTCATTTTATGTGAAAACCACTCTTCTTGTTTTTCAGTTCCCGCTTTTCTGGGTCTGCATGACTAGATCAAATATAACTTTAAGGGGATTGTACATAATTCATCAAAGCAAAAAAAATGTTTTAATATTAATTTCATATATTAATTTTATGTATATTAATAAAGAATGTGAACATTTAAATTGATTTTTACATGTCAAAACTCTGTTTTCAGTGTTAAGACAATCCACTGGAAGGAGAAAATGTCATTAAATTTTGATTTCTGTACTACTCTCTGCTTTAATATGTTGACATTTCACTGTGTCTTGCTTCAGTAATCCCTTAATCAAGGTATATATAGTGATTTTAATTGTTTGTATAAAACCATCTTGGTATCCATGGCAGGCACCGTTTCTCTGCTCTTTTCCAGAATCCTTCCAACTGCTTTTTGTTTTAGGTGATGTAGTTCCTACAAGTCTGCCCTGTATTTTATGTGCTGCTGCACTGGAGGACTGCTAGCATCCAATTTCATGATGTTTAACTTGTCTGTGAATGCTAAAATTGTATCTTCTGCTCTCATCTCAAGCTGAAAATTCAGAGCACCTCACCTGTGAGCATGAGGAGTATCGAGCAGTTTTATCTTTCTTTTTGGTTATTCTCCCATGATATGCATGAGATGTTAATAAATTTAATCTCATTTCATAATCTTCCATCTGCATTTCTGACTGGTTGTCCTACATTATTTAGCTGGTGCTTGCAACACTGGATTGCTTCTCAAGCATGATTTTATGTCTTTTCCAGTATTTTCACCTGATATAGAACTGATGAGAAGCTGAAACTTTCATGTTCCTGGCTGTTAGTATTTTGCAAATACACTCACAAAATAGGTAAAATTGTTGTCACCTAGCAACTAATATAATTTTTCCCCAATATATATATGATTTCTTTTCTTCTGGAGTTGCCTACATGATTTCCCCCCTTTATTTTCACTTGCATTTTTTTGTAAGAAAAGAAGAATGTACTCTTAAAATTTTTAGAAATGGAAATTCATCTGGCTGTTAAATTATAGTGCCAAAAAATATCCTGCAGGTTATTACAGCCAATAAATCAACATCTGTATTCTCTTGGTATCTTTGAAAATGATGACTGTGAAAAAAGTTCTAGTAAACATGCATTCTTCCTACGCAGTATATGGAACTGTGAGGGATCTGAGTTCCCCTTCTTTCATATCAGGGACAAATTTTAGGGGCAGAGTATTGTCCAGCACAGGGTCAGTATGTTTCTTATTGTTCTGGAAACAGCAGGGAATAAAAATTGATTAGAAAAAAGTTTTCCCAAAATCTTAATTCCTTATATTATTTGCTGAGAAGATCCAGCAGAATATGCACTATTTTTCTTCGTCATTAAATCAAAGAATTTTGTGTCAATTCCCAATTACCCAGTTTAGGAGCACAGGCAGAAAGAGCAGACATCACTCCAGGGAAAACCTGTCACTCTGTTTTTGCATTCTTGAAGCAGTCAGATTCTGTAGAGGAAGGCACTAGAAATCCTGTCTGGCCAATTTTTAATTTAATATGTATTTTAATTTTTTTTTCCCTGTCCTAAATTATGCACTTCCCTGTATATCTAAATCTTTGTTTTGTTTGTTTGTTTGTTGTTTCTCATCTTAACTAGGCCACTGCTGTCTTTGTTCTAATCCAACTGCTTTTTTGAGTTGTGGTAGTGATCTGCATAGGATTAGTCTGATTTTGAAAAAATTCTTTCAATTCTCCAGATTAACTACATTTTCAGTTAGTTTTTAGTAAGTTAGAAGGAGACATTAGTGTCTGCTTTAAAAATTGGAAGTGTCTGATTCACCTTTTCACTGTCTGTAATGTTTATTGCTTTTCTCTGACAAGTGTCTTTTTAATGTTTCCTATAGGGAGAATTTTTAATATATTTTTCACCACTTCCATTGAACATTCTTTAAAATAGTAAGTGATTAGAACTGGATACATGATTATGAATGAAGCTATAGGAAGGGTTTAAGTAAAGTCATAATAAAGGAGTATGTTATCCATAGGTGTGTGCATATAGGGATATATTACCCACATCACCCGGTAGCTGTTAATGATTTGGTTCACTGGCTTTTCACAAATATGCTTTGTTGTTCTTGAGACCAGTTGAGTCTGTTTGGACTCATCCTAGGACTTTGCATCATTCCTCTCCATATAGATTACTGGGCATTTTATGTGCATTATATTTGTTGTTTTGGACTGAGGAAGGAGCCTTTCTCTTTCCTTCTTTGGCCCACACTGTACTAAATGGTTTTCAGCTGAGGAAAAATTTTCCATTTAACTTTTTGCCTTTATCTTAATCATTAATAAATGTATTAATTGGAATAATCTACTATTAAAACCTTTCTCCTGTTATGGGAAGCAGTGCCTTTTTCTTACTGTTTTTTATAACTTCTAACTGACTTTTAGATAGGAGAAATATCACTTTTTTGTTTGCTTACAGGATTTTTATGTTTGTTTGTTTTGTTTGTTTTTTTTCTTATTTAACCCTTTCATTTTCATCTTTACCATTTTTTTTTTCTCAAAAAAACATTAAGAAAAATCCCAACAGAGCAACAGGGCTGCACCAGTGAATGTGCTCAAGGTTTCCCTTGCCTTTGGCCTTTTAAAGCGTCTGAAGTCTGGTCTGTGCCACGTTGCATTTTCTGGATAATCCCATTAATTAACCCCACATCTGACTAGCTCTGCAGGCAGCACAGAAGTTACAGGGCAGGACTGCAAAGGATTCCGTGGAATGGAGATGCAGATGTTGAACGGAGATGCAGATGTGCTTCTCCCCATATACAGAAGGCAGAGATCTGCAATATTTGTGTGCAGTCATCAGCAGCTGCAGTTTTTAGGTGCTGCTGTTCATCAGTCCCTCCTGTAGTCTCATACTCTACCTTCTGGAAGGAGACATATTCATCATTATGTTCCTTTCCGAGTATAACTTTCAGAGTCCTAAACATGCCACAGTTCCAGGTTAAGTATCTGTGAACTTTTAAAAGAAATTCAGCATGCAAATAAACAGCAGGATATGGCCCATTAGTAAATGTTTGTGAGGCAAAGTAACTCTTTTAAACTCCTTTTTATAGAGAAAATTGTTGCAGAATACAGATGGGTATTAAATTCATTTGATAGACCCTTATATAATCCCTGGCTAGACTTGTCTTTTGATGCACTTCACTCAGCACTTTAGGCTATTTGTTCTTCTTTACTCCTTCTAATGTGGGTCAAAGTTAGTCCAAAGTCAAACCCTGGCTGCTATTTTATGCTTTTTTTTTTTTTGTTTTAACCCCCCATTAGTGCTAGTGCAGGCTGTAACATCCCTTTTTCAGACTATTTTAGATCAATCTGCAGTTAGCACAGCTTGTCTCTGTGGCTGAACAGATGTGTTCCAACAGGATGGGACTCTACAGAATGATCCTGAAATTCTAGGGTTTATGTAGCTCTTCTCACTGCTGGCTTTTCACTGTACCATCTGTACTGCCATCATGCAGAAGTCGATGGGGCCTTAGGAACTTGCTGATGCTGCTCTTCCTGGTTGGAGCACAAACAGAGCTGCCACTTTGCTCTGCATTTTGCTGACTTTGTCACCCTTAATCAAAGCTACAATATGGATTTCTGGGACAGTTTTTGGAGACAGTAGATGCACAGGGGGGATCTGTGTGTATGCACACAGGAGAAGGAGAGAACCTGTGCTCATGATCTTAGAAGTAAGCAACAGCTCTCACCCTGCTCTGCCCCTTCTGATCCTGGTGCTTCCCCTTCTGCAAGGTGGAGTAAGAAACTCCAGCTGTGTACATCCATGCTGTGCCCCCAGCTGCTTTAGAGAGCAGGGGTTTACTTGTTTTTTTCTTCTTCTTATCTCCTAGATGTTAATCATAAGCAAACTTTCTCCTCAGCCCCAAAAGTCCCCAATAAACCAATGGGCAAAAATCCAACTACCCTTTGCATCTCTGAAAAAGAAGAGACCAGGACCAACTTTTGAGGCATTACTTTAGAATTCAGCCTCATGAAAGTTTGAGTTCACGCATTTGCTTTTTGATGTTTTTGCCTCCTTACCTGCAGTGGGATGGAAGGGATCATGGTCCTGCTGAGTGGCACAATCCATCTGTAATGGGCTGAAATGCTGTTGCTAGGCAGTGATACTTCCTTTTCCCCTGTTTAAATGAGTTAGGAAGCATGAAGCAGCTTTGCTGTTTTCAGCTGATATTAACAGGCTGATAGAGAGTCCTGGCTGAGCCTCACTTCTTTTTGTTCCACTTAGCTCAAGCCAAAAGTCCACATGCCTCTTGCTTGCCCATGCTGAGACCCTTTTGGTCCTCTCTTAAAAACTGACAGAAATGAACAGAGTAGCAAATTCTGCCCCATTATTTCAGATTCTTCAGGTCAACCCCAGAAATGTGTGACTGCAAGACAGTGCAAAATTTAATTAAATGGCTTGGAGACACTCGCTGGAGCATTGTTGCCTTTTCCTGGATTTATCTCATTCCCATGCACACATCCAAGTACTGCACTTCTGTCTTTTCATTGCTGCTTGTAACCAATAAAACAATCTGTCCCTGAGGATAATGAAGCACCTCTAGGAAGTAAAAAAAACCAAAACATAAATTAATCACCCAATATCAATTGTGTTTGTTGCTGATCCCCAGCAGAGTTGTGATATTATATGAATGTGTGCTAGGTGGAACCACACTGGTAACTGAGGGAAAATAGCACCATGGGCACAGGTGGCACCCAGGCTCCACATTCAATTTACAAAAAAGCCAATAGAGCAAACCTAATGGTTCTGTTTGCCTCATTTCAAAAATTTGTAGAGCGGTGTTTGGAGTTGGACTTGATGATTATTGTGGGTCCCTTTCAAGTCAGAATATTCTGTGATATCTGATATATTTGATTTCATTGGGGCTGCAGGAGACTACATGCTTCTGCTGCTTTCAGTTTTGCATCTTGTCCCTCAGTGATGAAATGCTTATTGAGTTATTGATTGTCCTGGTACATTTTTACATTAAAAAAATAACATACCAAATTCTTTCTGAAAAAGACAGAATACAAAAGGAATAGTTTGCTTTGACCAGGGTTGCCAAGAAAATATTAATATTCTTTATAATACGTTGATTTGTTTGAAACACGTAATTATTTGACAAAATATGTTGTATTATTCCTTGTCTTAAAATTCAGGGTTAGTTCTGATTTAAGATATCTCTTGAATGATTGATATTTTAACAGGATTTCTCCTCTATAAGGAACCCTTAGATAATCTGTAGGCTGAACTATGTTGTGTTGAATAACTTCCAGACATCCCACAGATGGTGTGAAAGATATTAAGACCTTAACCTGTTTTATTTACTCTTAATCTAAGTAAAAAATAAAAGTGTTATTCAACATACCTTTTAAATTAAATACATTTTATAAGTTCTGGAATGCAGCACAGTTGGAAGTGTAATTTTAATGTAATATAGACAGTTGAAGAGCACAGATTGTGGCAAATTGATCCCGTAGAGAACTGCCCTTTCCTGAAAAGGAAATAATCTATAGATCTCAGTGAAGGCCAAAGACCCTTTGGGCTTTCTGGGAATTATATCAGCCTGTGGTCATCTGAGTTTGAGAGGATTCTGCTCAGGTGAGCTGGAGGTGATAGAAGTGTGACCTGTTTACGATATTATCAACTATCCTGACTCTTGCACAATCTAAACTCCCATATTTAGGAACTGGGAATATATCAGTATATTTTCATTCCTGTAGAACATCTGAAGAAATAAGTGAAAGTAAACACAGACATTAAATTAACATGATTTTGTTGCTAAGGTAGCAAATTTCAGATCTCTTTGGGAATAGTGCTCCACATGTAGCACAATTCACAAGTATTAAAGAAATCATTTTGTGCAGTCATTTACCGACATGAGCATTACATAGAGTTGAGATGAGTGAGTGGTTTAGCAAGAAATTCATATTCAGCATGCAGACACTGACAGCTCTGTGACAGCTGGAATTTAGAGGGAATCATATTCATGAGCTGTGCTGTGTACTGGGGAGGCACAACAGCAGAACACACAGCTTCTCTTTATCTGTTCCTCTCTTCCATCCATGTTCTCTTACCTCTTGCCATATCATTCAACCACGTCAGGGCTTTGTTAAAATCATAAAATGTGCTTAGCACTGATGGGTTTTAACAAACAAATGGTTCATGTTATCGAATGTAATGCCTTGTCCAAAACAACAGACTTGGGAAAGATGTTTTGATATTTGCATAACAACTGCACAAACAAAATGGCTGATATTTCAGGGCATTGCTTTCTTTGAAGGAATTCATATGTCATTCTATGTATGAACTCTAATTGGAGAGAAGTCTACAAAGACTAAATTTCATAGAATTTGGGAGGAAGAAGTAGGAGAAAAAGAATATAGATGTAGCCTTAATGATCCTGACCAAAGCAGAAAATACACATTTTACCTCTGACCAGAGGATGAAGAATTGTCTGGGGATTGTTCATGTGTTTTCTGGAAATAGACAAGTTCAAGGTACCTTGGTCAGGTGTATTTTATCTTCTTATTTTTATAGCTTGCGTGCAGACACAGTGGTTTATCTCCAGATTCAGGAAGAAACTCTGTCAGACTGGTGAAGAAGGTGCTGGGGTTGGAGGCAGGATTTCCCATTATATCAGTTTGATGTTGCCATGCTGAAGCATCATCCAAACCATTATATTGGGGTTTAACATCACCCTGAGGTTACACGTACTTATTCAGTTCACCTGATCATGAAAACTTCCAGGATGAAATTACAGCAGCACTATGAAAGATCTGTTTTTATTTACAGGTGGAGGATGATGGATCCTGAAAAGTGAATGGCAACATCTGGGCAAAGCTAGTCTTCTGAACAGTCTCTGTGTTGCTACACCTCAGGTGATAACTGATCTATTTATTCACTGAATTATAGCAAATTTCTGACTCCACATAAAACTCTTTCCTGAAGCATTGCATTTTGCCTGAGCATTTTCTCCCATAAAATTATCTGGAGGTTATCAACAAATGCCATTATTTTCATTATTACTTCCATAGATGAATGTTATATGACTTCTACGTCTAGTTAACCAGTGTGACATTTACAAGGCAGAAAGGGAGATTCTGAATAACAACATTTGATGAGAAGGATCTCATTTTAATAGTCTCCTTTTGGTTACACTTGTATTATTGTCTGTTACAACTCAGCAGACATCACTGTTGGGTAAATGCGATAATTCAGCCTTGATGTGGCTCTATCTGTGAATGTTTCTTCCCTACCATTCTCCTAAGCACAATAGTTTTTGTTTCTTAGATTACAATGAAATTCTGCAACCAAAATTGCACATAAACTTAGCAGCACAGATTACTTTCTACTTGTTAATTTACAGTCTTGAAATGATGATAGGTAGAGGTGGTAAAACTGTGGAGAATAAATGGAGTACAATTTGCAGGTAGGGCCTGGTTTTTGATTAGATTTGTACTTCTACAAATCCAGACATTTCCTCTCTTTTGGCTGGAGGAAGACTAAAATCCGTCTGGTATGGTGTTCTTTAATCAGGTGTTCCAACCTGGTGATTTGACACTTTTTTGACAGGCAAAATGGCCAGACTTCTTATTTGCATGCTGAGACTGTTTCTTAAAACACTCTATTCATCAAAATGAAAAAAAAAAAAGGCAAATAAGGCACTAAGGAAGATGAGGACTAGCCAGGCACATAAAGAATATAATATCTTTAGATTATATCGTGTGGATTATTAGACAGGAATACTTGGAGAATTGGGAAATTGTTTAGAAGACTCTGTTTACCACTAGTAGCAGACAGTAGAAGACAGACAGAAAACTGCTGAAGAAAAAATGGCATTGCAGGATAACCAGGTTGCCTATGTTGTAAATATAATTCCTAATTAACTTTGAGTTCTCAGAATGTACATTATTGTAACATGATTTCATCACGTTATGGTCTAACAAAATCAAGCCCTTTTATACATGAGTATGCAAAAGAGAGGTTGGTACATATTGTGGAGGGGGAGAGCTTTGAGGAAAACACATCTGGTTTTTGTTGTCTTACAGATGTCTATTAAAACACTCATCCCATCTCAATTTCATCTTTAAATTTATTAATTAGTGTTAATCTCACTTAAATAAGATCTCCTAACTGGATTTTCACTGAGTGCCAGAAGCAAGGGTGCAGGAACCATCCACACTGAGAGATCAGGTGGGAGCAGTGAGGTTGTCAAAGGTTCTCTAGAGTCAGCCTTTGTGGGGGAGTTTTAAGCCAAAACCTCTAGTTCTGTATCTCTGATTATACCACTGGGATTGTTCAATTCGTGTCTGTGTACTCTCTCTGGGAAACTACATAAAAATTAGCAGAGATCTCTGTATTACAGCAATAAACCTATTAGGCTTCTTCCTACTAAATATGACATCATGTCTAATCCCTCCCAGGAGGTCAAGGATAAAATGGTTCATTCATTTTAAAGGTCTATTTGTTCAGGCTAGTTGGGTAGAGGAGTGCAGTATCATCACTTCAAAAGAGGTTTGGACAAACACTGGAGGTAAAGCTGTCTTGCTTGGATCTTCTTGTTCTGGGGTGAAGGGCAGTGGCTGGTAAAGTGAGGAGGGAAATTGATACCTTCAACAGGATAGAAAAATTTTGTAATTACTTCTCATTGGTATTTCATCTATGTCTCTTATACAGGGATCTCTCTTCCCTTTTGGACAGGTAGGAGTGTAACACTGTGGAAAACACTCACCAGGTCCACATCAGTAAACTTTAGATTTATACTGTGCTTCCTGAATGGATGAAGTTTGTTTGGAAGGTCTGGAAATCAGGGAGGTTTCCTCTGATAATAATCTGGGTCTCTATAGTCTGGTGTGCTCAGCACAGCCTGGGCTCACAGGAAGCTGCAGTGGTGCTCTGGTCACACCAGCTCCCAATCCTTCCACCATTAATCAGTATGGAGCACTTACAGGGCACAGAGAGAATGTGAGCTTCTGATAAACCTGTCAACATCTCAAAAACTAAGGAATGAAGGGACTAAATCTGAAATTATCTTTTCTTGGGACCTGGAGGATTCAGGGGGTTCATCACTCCCACCTTCCTGTTTTCAATTAATAAATTTTCATGTCAAATTTGTGTAACAGAGTATCTCGTTTGGCACTGGAGAGAAGGCTTTGAGGCCTTCTGGTACCTGAAGGGAACTTAGTGGCAAGATGGAGCAAGACTATTTTCAAGGAAAGATAGTGACATGACAAGGGGAATGGGTTTAAATGGAAAGGGACTAGGTTAGATATTAGGGAAAAAATCCTTTAAGGGTGATGAGGCACTGAAACAAGCTGCCTAGTGAAGTTGTGGATGTCTCATCCCTGGAAGTCTTCAAGGTGAGGCTGTATGGGGCTTTGAGCAACTGGGTCCATTTAAGGTATTCCTACCCACAGCAGCGAGACTGGAATTAGGTGACCTTCAAGGTTTCCTTCCCACCCAAACCATTCTTTGATTCTGATTCTATGAAAGCGTCCTGGTAGCCATTTAGTCTTTATGAAAGGTAACAATTGATCTACAGAGAAGATCAACCCAAGGTTTTGATCAGCATTTTAAACACTCCTGCTTTTCAGATGCTGAACACTTCTCAAATTACAAGTCATGAGAAATCCTCAGCTGGGAAGATTGTGAAGAGGCTGTCAGCTTGTTAGCTGAACCATCCAAGGCAAGACATTCCCTTAAACCTGATCTAAGTCATCAGCAACTTATTTCCACTTGATTCTGTGTGTCTGTGTCTTCATAATCCTTTATTTTGTCCTGAATTGCCTTATTTTGAGTTTGGATTTTGCTTGTTTCATAACCTATCTTGAGTTAAAGACAATTTCAGATAACTTGCCTTCCACAGATCTGACATTATGTAAAATCTCAACATTGCAAAATACTAGCAAGGGCTCAAATCCCCAGATTATTGCAAATATTCAAAATATGTGAATCTGTTTAAGTAACAGGCCCTTAGAGTTCTCCAGTGGTAGCTACTAGTCAGAGATTTCTTTGACAGACCATAAAGAAGTGGGGCCTGAAGAAGGTGCTATTTCTCATGTTCTCCTTCAGCAGTGGTAGGATATGTTCACTGAGATGTGAACTGCTGCTTTTGGGAAGCCTGAGCTGCAGCTGAGCCTTGCACGGATGAGCCTGTCCTGTGCAGTGGCACCACCAGCCATGGGTGAATTGTGTCTGCTGGCCCTGACAAACACTTGTCACAGCCATCTCACTGTCACAGAGAGACTGCATGAATGCAAGCTTCAAAATATGAAACTCCTAGATGTTTCTTCTTTTGAGGGCAGGGAGGGATTGCCCAGACAAGGGAGGACTTGAGAAACTCTCTCTCTAGATTTTATGTCTGCTATTAATCTTAGGGATGTCTGCTGTTGTTTAATATGAAAAAGCAAATTGAACCATGAAATGATGGGGGAGAGTGGATTTAAAAACTGCTCCAGGAAGAAAAATGCTTCCCTTTCCTCTTTGTGCTTGTCTGTCTAACAAATCTCCTTCCCAAGCAACTCTACATAAAGCAAGTTGCACGTACTACCCATGGCTCAGCAAGGCACTTCTGCAGCTGTTGGTATTTAGTAGGCAGCTGCTTGATTTTATAATTTCCAGCAGCCTGCTTCAGAGAGACTCTTGCTGCAGAAAGAGATATGGGAAGTTATTAGCCATCTTTTATTCTTCGAAGTTCAATGCAGAGAACAGAGTTGGCTGGGATTGTAATGATAGCAGTTATATATGCTACAGACCTCTAGTGACATCAGATCTAAAAGTTATATTACATTATAAAAAGATATTACATGATTGATCCCTGGTTTTAAGAAGAAAAAGTGATTTCTTTTTCTTTTAGACATTTAGATTTTAAAGTTACAACCATACTCATGACCCCAAAACAGAGGCTCAGTTATCAGCAACAAGTGTTCTTTGATCGTTTGTTGTTCACTTGTGTGTTCTTATCTTAAATATGAGGTGATAACTCCAGGCTCTGAAGTGCAGGGAACTGCCTTGCTTGTGTAGTACCTACAGGCATACTTCCACTTCTTCCCTCCTGTGTTTTGTGGGGGTGTGTCCCTCATAGATCCTGTAGCTCTCAAATCTCTCTTCAGTGTGGATGGTGTGTTGCTGGATTTGCCTTTGTGCAGTCCGAGTGCACTTTAACACAAGCAGACAACCAGACAGCAGGCAACCTGTGCCTTGGAGCACCTCAGGTTTTGACAGAAAAACCTGTTTTGGAAGATTCTAGGGTTTTGGTCAAAGGCTGAACTTGGATAATCTGGATAATCTTTCCAACCTTAGTGGTTCTATTGATTCTATAATTCCATAACTCCACAAGTCCACAAATTTGTGGTTTTTGAACAAAAGACTCAGAGAGTCTCTGATGTCCAGTGTGGTGATTTGGGGCACTGGGATGGAAGAAGCACATGCAGGTCATATGAAATGCAGCTACAGTCTTAGGAGGAGAGGGAGGAAATGTAAGATTTGGGTAATGATGGGTTGTCACTGCAGTTCCCTACTCACACTCTGGTTATAGACATCTTTCCCCAGAAGAGTCTTTTTTAGGGAGAGATGAAAGGAGCAAAACCTATGGTAGAAGCTAAAGGGGTGTCAGGAACACTGACTGTCAAAATGGGTTGGGAAGGGACAAATTTTCAAAACCAAAACTCAATGTATTAACCCCTCCTGAACAAGGCATTTACTCACAAAGTGGAGAAGCCAGAACTGTCTGGGGTGAAAGAAAGGAGTTACTGGGCAAAATGGGATTGAAGTAAATCAAAGCTTTGGGAGGAATATGTGTAACCTCATGGTCTCAGCTGCTAACAACTGCTCAGAAAGGAAATTAATGCGAGTAAGAGTCATGCACCATCTCCATTCCCATTGTATTCAGGGTTGAAAGGAATAAAATAATCTGAGATTAGATGCATTTTGCCAGTTTTTAAACTCAACTGATATGGTGACTGTGCTCAAAATGAAAAAAAAAAATATTTCATTTCTATGGTAAAAATTACCTGTCTTACACAAAGAGGAAACCACCTTTTGCACTATGCTAATTAATGACTTGAAAAGAAAAAATGCAAGAAGGAAGACCCAGATGGAAATCTTTCCTTCTGAACTTGAGTACTCCTGCCCTGGATCCTGACCAAATCCATCAATTTTCTCAACAGGAATACTGGAATGTGGAGAAGTATAATGTGGAGAAGTTTTGTTTTGTTTTGTTTTTTTTTTTTTTTTTTTTTTTTTTTTTGTTGTTGTTTGTTGGTTTTTTTTAATTTTTCAGTTTATCACTTGTTTACCTCAAATGAAATTGAAAATATCTGTGGGGATACTTTTAGATGTTTGAAGTTTCATATGTACAGTTTCATGTCAGCTTTTTAAAAAAAATAACTGATGAAGGAGTAGCATATAAATGCTGCTTAGTGCTTGGGTTCTTTAATGTTTTGCTGAAAAATGAATTAAGAAGTCAAAAAATCCTAGTATATCCTGTAGCAGAAGAGAATGGTGACAGCCATCTTAGAAGTTCCTTCAATTTATTACCTGTGCATTATAATCTGATGCAGTGGTGTAGAGTAGTACTTTTTCCACTGCAATGTTATAATTTTACAGAGAGAAAGGCTTGAACAAATACCCACTACAATATCTGATAGATCCTGCCTAGTTCAAAGACCACAACTGGAGCTACACTTTGTGGACATAATTGATGTAATTATTGGTTAATTCTGTTGAACTGTCATAATAAAGTGGTGAAAGATTATAGAGATTACGTGAAGGGAGCAGTTTGACTGTATGAAAAGTGTATCCAATGCTAAAAATAGCAAGTTACTATTAGAAGAGGAGACAGTTAAAGAAAATTAACCAAATCAGAAAAACAAATACAATGTATTATCAAAATTCCAAATTAACAATCACCTTAGAAACAGAATGCCTGGTAGCACATGAAAAAAGGAGCTAAAATATGTGATGATAAAATAAAAACTTAACTGTGATATGATCTTACACAGCCATCTACAGGTGTTCTGTAGGGCAGGAGGCTCCACCTCTGCTGTGTGTGGGACACCTAAGTGGGTCATGCACTTTGTGTTCATGGGGACAGTCTGGGTGGTTTCAGCAACATCTAAGTGCAAAATCAACAGGCCTTGCCTTGATGAGGAACATTGGCTACAATTTTCAGTCTATAGATCACGGCAGATTATAGGGCAGCAGAGGGACAGAGGGAGAAGAGCAACGATGCATAATGCAGCTTCTGGGAATATAGAAAGCAGACATCACTGGCAGCTGCTTAATTACATTTTGCCAGTTTTCACTATAAACCCCATCACTTCTCTCTTTTTCAGATGATTGTTTAGGGGCTGAGGGGCCTGAAGGTATTTTTATGAAGAATTCAAAGAAAGGAGAAGTGGAGAGGAGTGAAGGGAGCACGTAGGAAGCAGTTTGCTGTGGCATGTGCTAGTGCTGTGCCAAGGTTGTGCAGCTGTGCCAAGAGCTTCCTGGGCTGTGGCAGGGCTTGCCAACAGCAGGGCTCAGGCAGGGTCTGTGGGCACCCACAAGGAGTAGAGATGGGACATGTGAGAAACCTTAAGTCTGGTTTGGTTCTCTGAGTAATCAGGAGGGAAAGGAAGGCAGGTTGAAGGTGAGACTCTTGATCTTTCTGTAGTGGGAAGTAGTTCCTGCTGTCCTTGAGGATCCTGCAGCTTGTTTTGTCTCCCTGGTGAGAACGTGTCACTGTTGGTCAAAAGTTCCAAGGTCATTCTTTTGAGGATCTGATTTTGGGGAAGGAAATAGTTATCAAAAATGTCTCAGTTTTCTGTGGCAGTCTGTCTCCTGTTAAAATCTGTCACTGGCTATGTATGAAAGGATTGCTGTTCAGAACACAGAATAGGAGGCATCACCTCACCTTTATAACGTGGCTTTAATAAGCATAAAAAGCCCCCCTCAACTGATAATGGGAATTACTCCCCCTCACTTTTGTAGTTTGCTGTGTTCTCCTCCCTGTTACTTAACACACAACTCTGTGTGTGGATATAACAAGGGATATAACCTCTATACAGTTTTAGAACAGATGGTGATTATTAGCTTAATATAATAAAAACATAAAACCTAAATTACTACAATTTTATTTTCAGTATCTGGAGAGATACCTTCCTATTACCCTAGTCAAAAAAACGAAAGAAAACGACCCTTTATTAGTTAATTTGTATGTTCATACTTGCATTTCTTCTCAGAAAGGAAGCAAAGTAAAATGACCTAATCCTTTTTACTTGAGCAAAAAAGAAGAGTGCAAAGCGTTATGAAGGAAAATCTGGGAAATAGTTTTGTTTCTTACAGGTGCCAACCATAACCCACAAATACAGCACATTTTTCCCAGAAAGCCTAGGAAAAGGAAAAAAAAAAAAAGAATTGTGCAGAAGGCAGCTGTACCATGAATTCAGAGGACTTAATGAATTCACAGACTATCTGAAAACTGACACTTCCTAACCTGAACAGGATCACCCTCTGCAGACTGCACTTTAGAGTAAATAAAAGCAAGGGAAGAGATTGAGTTGCTGAAAGAAAGTTGGAACAGGAAACTCTAAGTGCAAAAAGAGCTGAGCAGAGACTACTAAGCCCCTTTAGAATGAAGCTCAAATAACCTACAGAAACTGTCAGGGCAGCCTGTAATCTGTGTGTATGTGCCAAACTGGATGAACTACATGTTGTAAAAGTGAAACAGAAGGTGTTTAAGCTTCCTAAGCCTCACAGAAAAAAAAGAAGAAATCTGTTAATGCATAACACGCTGGCAAGCATCTCATCCCTCAGAGTCATGTGCTTGCCTAGAGCTGCGTGGGATTGTGCCGTGTGGAGCAGCTACCAGGGCAGCATGATACTCTGAGAGGTGTCAGCAGAGGCATTAGTGAATTGGTGGATCCTGACTCTGTGAAGGGGTTTTTGGAAGCTGTCACAAGCATGAACTGCCAACAAACCAGCAGGACACGGCAGCACTGTTTAGGAGTGTCAGCACAAAGTGGTACCTTGTGTGGTGTTTCAGGGTACAGAGTGATTCTCAGCTGTGCTGCACTCAGATAAGAGGTCTCAAAGGAATATAAAGGACAAAGTCCATGTTTTATGCATTTAAAAAAAGTCTTGCTAAAGCTTGCTATACAGCTCTGGGTCTTCTGATAAATCTGAGAAACTGTGCCATAAGGACCTCAATTTACTCTTGCATTAGCATAAGGGCAAATGAGCCTTACCCATGAAATACTAAAGCAAGAGGAGGACTGCAGTTCATCATGGCAGCAACAGACAGTCCTAAATGAAAAGTATCTCACCCCAGGGCTAAAGGCAGCTGGCCTCCATCTCCCACTTTCTGACTGCCTCTGTCGCTGCCTCGGTGATGCTGACAATGAGAGTGCCTGTAAAGAGAGACAACTGGTGCTTTGCCTTTGGAGCACTGACTGCAATCCCCATGACATGGATGAGTTTTCAGACACTTGGCTCGGTGCACCTCTATCACAACACTCCCACCACGCTGTGTTGTCATTCTCAGTTAAGAACCAACAATACATACCTAGCTCATGACTATTTATCACATCAGAAGAATTTTCCCCTCCAAGTTTAGCTCCATCATTGTTCATAGCCTCCTTAAGGACAGGCAGCCTCCCACCCAGCCTGCCCTGAGGTGACAGGTGTCTCCTCTGTTGCTCATCTTTCAGGAAAATTTGGTAAGTTAGACATTAAGTGGAAGGGTTCAGAGGTCTGCAGGCAGAATTGGCCAGACGGGAAGAAAACTGGTTAATGGTTGAATAGCATATGCTGGAGCTTCAGGGCTTGGCTTATTGGTATCTGCTCAGAACAATTCAATAATCACACCTCCCAGAGAGGGACAGAAATCCTTTCCTCTTTGTTACCTAGGAACTGCTGATGATGCTCTTTATTTTGCAAGAAATGCCTTCAGTAATACCATTGGGGAGACCTGGGTTGTTTGCTGCTACAGAAGTGTTCTTTCCCTTACTCTGTGCTCGGTTGCACAACTGTTCCCAAGGATGTATTCACCCAGCAGGTACCCTTTCTTTTTTTAAAAAAAGGCAGGTTTAGCAGGAGAGAGTGTGAAAGCTGGTGTATCTACATTGCAAGAGAAAATACTAATTCAATATTCAGGTTGAGAATTTTGCTATTTGAAATGGCCTCAATTTACACCAGGGATGGTTTAGATTGGATATTAGGAATTATTTTTCATGGAAAGGGTGGCCAGACATTGGAACAGGCTGCCCAGGGAGGTGGTGGTGTCACCATCCTTGGAAGTGTTCAATAAACATGTGGATAAGGCACTTGAGGACATGATTTAATGGTGAACATCAGGCTGGTGGTTGGACTTGATGATCTGAAAGGTCTTTCCCAACTGTAACTATTCTATTATTGGAGAAAACAGTAAATATGTCAAGAGCCATAAATTGGGTAAATAACTAGCCTAAGGAAGTACTGATTTTGAGGATTGTTTCGTAATCCCATTCATTTCCTGTTGAAAAGGTGAGATTTATGATGGCTGTTTCCCAGTCTTGCAGGTCAAGGCATGAAGAGCTTCACTATGTTTACCATCAAGAAGTGACTGAAATAATCTTCACACTTTACCCAGCAGGGACCTAGACAATGCTTGTGCTACAACACTGCTGCAGTGCCCCCTTCTGAGTTTGCTTGCATCTGAGCAACCCCAATGCTTTACTGATTTCTTCAAGAGGAATTTTTTTCCACATTTTTTTCTTTCTTATTACTGTCCTCTGGACTGTCTGCAGAGGGTTTTTCCCCATCACTTGTTTCAGACTGAGCAGTGCAACAGATTATGCCTCTTCTATGCAAGTTAGGGTTCTGATTTTACTTTTCACTACCATGTCTGATGTTGCTGACTTGTCTATCATGAGCCTGTGAACTCTTAATGCAGTTGGAATGATGTGTCTTGACAGGACTGTAATAAACTGGTAATCTGACAGAAGCCATGCGGTTATCAAAACTGGGGCTTCAAATAGTATATGTAGAATCAAAATATAGGAAGGTTTTTAAAATGTCTGCCAGGTCTTTTAAAGAAAATTTAAATTACCAACCCATCCTTTCAGCTGAAAGGAAGAGCAGAACTGAGAAGACAATGCCTCACTTAATTTACATTGCAGAAAAAAGATAATGACAATTTTTTTTTCACTTGAAAAGGCAGAGGTGGATAAAAAAAGTAGATTGAAAAATGCCTGAAGAAACTTGGGAGTATTTGACACATATTTCTTTTTCATTTCAGATCACTCTAACATTAATATATTATATTCCTTTGGATAAAGAAACATATTAAATTGGGGGGGTTGCAAAGATAAGTCCTTTTAGACACCTTTTAGATAACATTCCTGCATATATTGTCTCTCTATATCAAGATCCTAGTTCTGTAAAGGGATACCTACACATTGGAGACTGCCTTTGGAATCAGATTTTCTGCTGTAATAGTTGAATAGATATCCCAGAGGTGGCTCTTCCAATGGCTGCTCTGGCTCAGAGCTCTTCAGTTTTTGAACTGAATATCAAGAAGCATTCAGCAGATGGGCGGTCAAAGACCAGTTCAAGTAATCAGTGATCAATCTCTTTCCACCCAGACATCACCTATGTAAAGAGCAATAATGAACCATGAATCAGAACTATGGGGAACACTCCCTCACTCTACAATACACACAGGTGCAGCATAGGTGAAGAGAGCAGACTGGCAAAGTTTTATATGACTTTAGTGATAATGCAGACTAATCCAGGATTATGTTAAGTGTTGTGGCTTCCCAGAACAAAAACATGGATTGGGACAGGCTAACATGAGGAAAAATCTGACAGAAACTTGGTGGAGTAACACATGAAGGTTGACAGTGTCAGCTCCTGCAGTGGTTCTCTTTCAAAGGGCATGAAACAGGAAAAGATACCTAGAGGACAGGAAGGAGGGAAGGAAGAAAAAGAAAGAAAAAGAAAAAGAAAAAGAAAAAGAAAAAGAAAAAGAAAAAGAAAAAGAAAAAGAAAAAGAAAAAGAAAAAGAAAAAGAAAAAGAAAAAGAAAAAGAAAAAGAAAAAGAAAAAGAAAAATCCAGTGATCCAGTGTATGTTCCCCCACCAGCCCCCACTCAAAGTCAAGCCCATGCAGGCCTTTTCTTGGAGGTGGGCTGCACATGGTGAATGAGATTGTGTGTTCAGACCTATAGTTTGGTATCAGTCATCAACATTTACTTCCCTTTGTGCTTTTGCACCTCTCTATATACTTCTTAAATTCCTTAAAGCTATTTATAAAGCATGCTTTAGATGTGATTTTGAAATAGCAGAGAAGATAGGTAGCACAGAACACCTAACTTGTCTATGCAAAACCCCCAGGTATGATGGAGGAGAATAGAGCAGCATAACTTCTCTTAGGAATTGAGACCTTCTGTAGCACCTCTTTTAACCTCAGAATAAAAAAAGGTAATGCTTTATACTAGTGTGCAGTGAAACACAAACTGTAGCTACAGAGCTGGTGTTATGTGGAGAAGCTGAGTTCATTATGTCAACTCTAAAAAAGGTGATATTTCACTAAGTGCCTGCAAATGTGTCCCACTTTTAAGCTCCTTGGTTGAAGGATTATCTTTGCTCAAAGATCATCCTTGTTTTTAGTGTGGCCAACCCACATCATTAAAAAAAGCATTAAGTAAGAAGCAATAACTGAGATAACATTCAGTTTTGTCTGTGATCTCCAAAAATAATATGACTAGGCTATTACAACAAATATAATGGGGAATTTAGGAGTGATACAGAATAGAATATTTTCTACTCTGACACCACAGTTATATAACCAAAAAGTATCTAATGTACATCAGTTGTCACAACAGTGAAGTCTTTTACACTGCGGAGGTAATTTCCTACTTGGTTACTTTTATGCAGCTCTCTATTGCAAAAAGGGTGAAGTCACTATTAGGAGAAAAATGTACAGAGTAGCTAATTATACTGGTCTGAGCCATCCTGCAGCTGTTTTGCATTGGTTTCTAGCATCCAACTAACATTTAAAAAATGTATACATATCTCACTATTCCAGCAAATCTGTTTTGAAGTCAACCTTTCTTTTCTGGGCATAGACCACAGCTGGTCTTATAGGGTTTTAGTTCCAAACCCTCCTCATGCCTCCACCCCCGAGCCAAACTTCTTCACCATAACAAAGAAAAGGGCCAATACAATTCCTGTGTCAAAGATTGCTGACTCTCTGCCATGGCTGCCCTGCCAAAAGCCATCCATCCACAGACTTCACTCTTCTACTCCTCTTTGCTCCTCACACACTGAATGCCCCCCTTCTCACAGACTTTTCCTCTCTCACTGGCACAGTGTATTCTGCCTTCTCATCAGTTACAGATGTGGTTTAGTTTACTTCTGTGGATAACTTTTATATACCAGCCTTCATTTTATAACCACATCGTGACACAATCCCACACTCATTTTCATGTGCCAACATCACTCTGCTCTAGTTGAACATCACCAGATCACATAATGTGCTACTGAAAAATGCTTAGTCCAGTAAAATTTTTGAACATTCCCATGCATAGTATGAGTATAAATTGAATATTACATTTTGAAAATATAATTATTTATTATATATGTTGAAAATATAGAATATATTATATTTTGAATATTATATAATTAAAAATATATTTAAATGCATTTATACAAATCTGATATAAAATATAAATTTTACTCTGATTTTTAATTTGAATTTGTTGAAGACTCAGTATTCTGTCACAGAAAAGGAGAATAAACTGTAAAATCTTATTGTTTGGGTCAAGTAATATAGCTAAGATTAAATAAATAAATAAACACTCCAAAGTGCTCTCTCTGGAAAATGCATAGATGAGCTGCTGAACAGCTATTGCCCAGTACTCATTTTAAAAGTTTTAGAGGCTTAAATGGCTTTGTTTATTGTCATCTCGGGCCTTAATTGCTTCTCATTCCTCTCTGTGCCATGTACATAGAGTTATAACAATGGAATTTTCAATTCAAATGGCATCGTTTCTGCCTGTGAGGAAGGAGATTGTTTGGCAATACCAGGAAGCAAAGCTGAAAAGTGAATTAGTTGGAATATCTCAGTCCTCAGCTTTTGTTAAGACAATACAATAAGAAAATCATAGAGAACTTGAAATGCTTTAGGACAGGGCCTGAGAAGTGATATTAGAAAGTTGCCATTTCTTGACATCAATCTGGAAAGTGCAGTGAGATTTTTTTGAAAGAGTGATTAGTGACTATTTCATCTCTCCATTTATTGTTTCTCCATTAATAAAGAGATGATGTCAGTACCATAAAACGACAGTTTCCAGACACTGCACAAACCTGAAATGCTGGAATGTCTTGTAAAGCAGGAGGCTGTGGTCTTGTAACAAGTTTCCCTTGTCAGTAACTCTCTCTCCTGAGTAAAGCAGTTGCTACTTTTCTGCTGAAGGGTCATTGATCCTGAAAGCTCCTGAAAGGGCGGAGGAAGCTGTCCATTACCACTGTACACAGCAATGGGACAAAAATAAAGTGCTTATTTTTCTCAGGAATTTCTTGGGATTGTTTACAGCAGACATTCTGAAAACTTTTCTAATGTTAATGGCTGTGCAAGACAGGAATAGATTGTCCTGGGAGAAGTGGTGTCTTCCTCCTATTACTGGGAATTATACAGGGACCTTTCAAAAATTCTCCTTTTTTCTTCCTTGAGTCAAGCATCAGACATGGATTATTAAGATGTAAATTATGCAAATTCTGGTACTGCTGTTTTTTATTTATTTTATATAGCAATCTCCCCCACTTTCCCCATTTCATCATGTGAATTTGCACCTGCCTATTTTTGTATACAACCTCTCTAATGTTTACTCATGTAGAAATACTTGTAAGAATACAATAGAATTTCTGAGTCATGACTCATTAATTAATTATGAATAGATTTTTAGAAACCAAACCTGTTGCTAAGTGGACTCATAAAAATTTTTATTCTAGTTGCAGCTTTAAAGATAAATATGCTTTCATCACAAATCTGCTTTTTGCCTCCATGAAGCATCTTCACTGCTTACATGACACATGCTCATCTTTTAGCAACATGGTTATACTAAAGAAATTCCAAATTATTGCATGTTGTAAATAACTTGTTTAGGTTGAAAAGAAACTTAAGATCATTGAGTCCAAATGTTAACCTAACACTGCCAAAGCCAACACTAAGCCATCTACACAGTCTTTTAAATGGCTCCAGGGATGTTGGCTCAACCTGGCCAGCCTGCTCCAATTCTTGACAACCTTTCCTCTGAAGAAATACTTCCTAATATCCAGTGTAAACATCACCTGGAACAAATTGAGGCCATTTCCTCTTGTCCTGTCACTTGTTACCTGGGAAAGAGCCCAAACCCCACCTGGCTACACCCTCATTTCAGGGAGTTGTAGGGAGTTAAAATGTCCTCTCTCAGCCTCTTTTTCTCCAGGGTAAACATCCCCAGCTCCCTCAGCTGTTCCTCATAAGACCTGTGCTCCAGAGCCTACACCAGCTCTTTGGATGTGAATTTACCATCCCATTCTAAACAATTTCCTATCTTAATATTCCCCTAAGTTTAGGGATGGTCAGGTGTTAAACATGACAATAATATTAATCTTGCAATTTTTTTTATTTATCCAGTGTCATTAGGTACACCAGGACACTTCACTTGAATATAAAAACCATATTGTACTGTTTGTACTTGGGAGCCTTCTAATCTCTGCATATACCACCAGCAATAGAATGGGATGATGTGGTTCCCCAAATGACCCTGAGTGGCAGATGGGTTTGAAACTGTACTGTGAACTGGATGAGAGAAAGAGCAGAGACCTGAATCAAAATCTGGTCCTACCTGCCCAGTCCTGTTGAACATTGTTCCTTGCCTAAGGCAAGAGCAGTTGCCTGCCGCTGTGGTTTGGCTGGAGCAGGTGACCTGACCTGACCTTCTCTGGGTGTGCCAGAACCAGCCCAGCAGGACTTGCCTTCCCAGAATTTTTGTGTTTTTATCAAACACAGCTGTACTTCGTGAGCAGTCAGTGGTGGTCCACTGGGGAAGTTCTGGTGAAATAAAGGTGGCTCAAAAAATACAATAAAAGGAAAAAAATGATGATGAGCAGGGAAGAGGAATAATATTTAAGAAAGGACTACTGGTTTATTTGTTTATGCAGATATTTCCATCTCCTATTTGGACTCTTTTGCATGTATACATACATATATGTGTATATATACCCATATATAAAAATGTATTTAAGTTTACTCAAAAGCTGAAGAAGATTGTAAAATCCCTGAAAGCAGATTTTTATTTATGAGATTTCTAGTTATGACAGATTGCCTTTCTCTCTAGAAAAGGAAATTATGCTTCTATGAAAATACGACTTAATATTAAGGGAATTATTATTAAAGGGTCTATTACTGTAATCTTCTTTTT
This sequence comes from Cinclus cinclus, assembly GCF_963662255.1. Lineage (NCBI taxonomy): Eukaryota > Metazoa > Chordata > Aves > Passeriformes > Cinclidae > Cinclus > Cinclus cinclus. The sequence goes on from NC_085050.1 coordinate 9,656,101, forward strand.
TGCTTTGTAGGTTGGTTATATGCTTATTCAAGTCTTTCATTCATCAGATCTCTGGCTGGTCAGAAAAAATAGAGAGAATCCTCAAGATACAAAACTCAGCATGTATTCAATGAAGAAGGATCCACACATTTTTTAACATATTTTCATTGATATGATCAATGTTGCTGAGTATGCTTTTCAATCCTATAAAAATGTATCTGGAGAGACAGAAATGTATATTATATGTATGTATATATATATATATATATGCATATATATATATATATATGGATATTTACACTGAATTATACTGATAGTACTGTAAAATATTGAGTTAATTCCAATTGTGTGCTCACAGGAACAAGTAGAACTTACTTTTTGAACTGTTTTTCAGAAGCACACCACAATAGTTTTCCACTCTGCATATATTTCAGCAAGACTTCTTGACTTTGACAGAAAAGTCACTTCATAAATAATATAGTTATCTTGTCCACCTCTGTATCCCCCATTTGCAACAGAGCAGGTCATCTGTCAGCACATCATTAGTCAGACATCCATGTGTCTGAAGTGAGTAAAGGAACATACTTTAGAATCTAAATATTAAAAGAGAGGATATTTTAATGAGTTCAAATAACACATTAAGCATAGGGCACATGCCTGATTTAAAATATGCACAAAGAGCAGGGTCATGTCTGTCTCTCTATTAACTGGTATCATGAGTCACATTATCTGCTACAAATAACATATGTTGCAAATATAGTCTGTCTATGTGTCTGCAACGTCATTTTATAAATCGACCTTGAATGGCAGGATGATTGAAAAATACTCACTTTGAAGAGAGGTGGAATAATTTTCAGTCTATGCTGTTTCCTGAAGCTTCTTGATTTGGGGGCAAATTATTTCTGCTGTATATGAAGTCAATACAGTCCCATCCTACCATTCTTCTGTCTGGTTGGTTAAAATTATTTTCAGTGTCGGGGGCAGGGGAGAGGGGAAAGAATATGATATGAAAGCAAAAGGAATTACCAAATAATTACAATGTTATGACAACACATAATAAACCAACTCTTCATTGCTTGAATCAGTCTCCCTTTATTTGTAGATGCCAACCATCTACGAATAAGTATGAAGAAAATTACAGACTTCAAGAAGTCCAAAAGCAGTCCAACTGCTCTTGCAATGGAGTTACTGCATGAAACTATATAAAGGTCTTTGTGGTCTTTTATCACCAATACAGATGCCCAAGATTCTCATTGAAAAATTTTGGTGTTCTTTTGCAACCTGTTCTTTTAAAGTTGAACAGCAACAGAAGGAAATCCAAGCTAAAGCTGAAAGTCTCAGGGTGGTTACTTTCAATAAATGGAAGTTTTCTTAGAATTTCCTCATTGTGAGGTGAAGGGAAACGCCTTAATAGTGCTTTGATTTCATTTCTCCTATATGGTGTAGATTTGTGTTCAGCGGTAAAGAAACAAATTTTCTAGACTCAAAGGAGTCCTTTAGTTTGACCTGAACATGTTTTTTGTATGTCATGGATTAACCGCAGCGAATTGCTTGAATTTCTCCAGAACCTGCCTCACTCTAAAATATCTACTTGGAATCATACAAGATCCCCAAAGGTGTCCAGCTGAACCATCCACTCCAAAAGAGACCATCAGTCAGTCCTGGCTTTGTCTTGCTTAGTCTTGAAACCTCCATAGCTGGACCCTCCTGCACCTCACAATTACCTGTCCCAGTGCAGCACCACTGTTCTGGTGGATCTACTCCACCTCTGCTTGAGTCCTTCTACTTTCTGGACTTGTCATGAATTGATGAAATATTATTCCATATGCTGATTTTTCTTTCTCCCTGTGTTTTGTAGGTAGATGAGTAAAATCCTTCAAGGGTCCCTTCAGCACCGTTGCAACTGTGGCCTTGAGTGGATGGTGTGGGTAGGACATGTCCTGTTGGATAGGACACCTTGGCTGTTTCCTTTTCAAACACAAGCAGATCCTTGAACATATAACTGTGAACTAAATTATAATCCTTAGGTGTCTGAAGAGCAGAACCTACTAAGTCTTCTCTAAGACTATGTTTTTTTTAGATTCATAATGGTCCAGTGTAATCTGCAAACTCAGTTTTTCTCCTTCTCAAATTAGTGCTGATACTGGTAGTTACTTTGTTCTTTCCTCCCATCATATATCACAGCATTTCAATAATGAATGTGTACATATCTGACTTTCTGATTCATAGATGTCATGTCACTTTCCATCACGACACAATGAAATTATCCATTCACTATTATTTATATGTCATTGAAGATTAATATATTCTAGAAAAGATGCAGATTCCTCTGCCTACCTTTGAAATGCAAAAAAGAATTGATAGGCACTTGACTTCAAGTGTTTTTGTTGAGTGTTTTGTCATGTCAATGCAAGCAACCTCCCTTGCTGCTTCTTAAATTTAAGTATTACATATGCATTTTTGTCAGCTTATATTTGGTGACTTTCAAAGAACTTTTAATTTTCAGTGAAAAGGAACTTGCACTGAACTGTGTTTAAAAAAAAATCTTCAGACTTCTGTGCTACCTGGAGTGAGTACAGAGAATTCCTGAAGAATAAGTTTCAAATTTCAGACTCGTCATGTGGAAATATCTGTTTATAGATGCCTAAATCTTGACATCTGAACCTAGAATACATATCCCCCTCAGGCCATGTGTGTGTTCTAGTTCCTGTGTTACCTCTGCCATTCCTGTTGATATAGCTCAGCTCTTTGTTGCCTCAAAAAACAGTGAGTGCCAAATTTCTAGATTAATATAGGAAAGTGAATGAGACCATGTAATGATATCCTCTACTTTCAATGCCTTTTAACAGGTCAAATCCATACCTGATACAAACTGGAATGTAAATTACAAGAAAATCATGTTAAACAAGAGCAAACCTGTTGTCTCCGTCCTGTCATTAGATGAGGCCACAGATGTTCCTGGACTCTCCTTTCAGCCAGCTGGTAGTGTGAGAAGTTTCTTCAGCTGATGCAGGAATGACAGTAAATCAGATATGTGCACAGGTGTTAGATTCAAACTCAGAGCAAAATCCACAGAGAATCATGGAAGAGGACATTTAGGTCATAAGTACAGTCCTCTAACCTGTCAGGTTACTTGTGCAAAAGGTGTCTTGTTTTGAATACAGGAATCACAGTTCAAAATCAGCCCTGGGTGTATAAGACCAGGGCTGTCTAAAATGGATTCAGTGTATTGGAAACAGCTGCTAGAAGACAGCTGAGCAATTACACTTAGACCTGGCAATTACATTGCTCAAGTTGGATTAATTACACAGTCTCAAAGAGTTGTGTCCCTCTTCAGCTATTCTGTGGGAATGAGACTTCTCAGACAGCCTTAATGAAACTGGGTGGCCTAAATCAGTTTTAAACTGAAATTGTCTTAACAAGATTCTTTTCCTTTTGTTAATAAGTATGTATATAACACATTTAATGGTCTCACATCATTTAATTTCTTTTAAAAATTATTTGTATGCTGCCCCCATGGCATCTTCAAGATGACCCAGGAATTTCAACTGTAAATAAATCTTCCAAGTGTACAGATTACATTATCAAAATCAGAAACTGAATATTTATTTGAGACTTTCATTTCATTGTGAAATGTACTTGTTTATTGTTCTATTTCTCCTCACTGTCAAATAATAACCATATCTTGCCAGCCACACTTAGGCCTAGTCTTAATATAATTTGATGCTAGCTACATTTTGAACAATCATGTACCCACAAGGGCAAATGGGTTTTTTTGTACAATATCTTGACACTAATTGAAAGTTTAATCTGATAGTGTCATTTATATGGTCACATTTATATGTATAATATTACCCTGACGTTAAGTCTTATTTCCCACATAGCATAAATTGCACAGGCCATTCATGTACATTCTGGAAGACCATAAACTCATAGGAACTAAAGGACTAAAGGACAGAAGAGCCATCTAACATACAGTTTGGACAGCTGCTTTTCCTCCTCTCAGCCCTTGTCACATTGTCCACTCTCTCTACTTATACAACATCAATTGCCTGAGATTTTACCCTGTTCCATAACACTGTTCACAAACTCTGGGTTAAAATCCAGTTTGAGTTATAGGTTGGCATTTGGATTTGCTGGCAGCACAGGAACACAGATGCTTCTCGAACTTAAGTGACTTCTCTCCTGAAATTTCACTGCAGGATCTTGTATTTTGTTTGCTAAAAAACCCTATTTGTCTTTGCAATGCAAATTGAAGATCAGCAAAGAGACTGAATTGGCAGAATTTCAGTTGATGAGGTAGTATTCTGACCGAATTATCTTGCTGAACTCAGTCAATCTAAATTCAACATGAAATTGGTCTCTGTAGCCCAGAAATGGGACTGTGACAATCATAAGGTGATTCTTTATTAGCGTGACTTAAAGATGACAGTGCACATAAAACAGCATTTATTAAATTTTGTCTTTAAAAAGAGTTAGAAAATGACAGACAATAAATAGTGATTTACTATTTTTCTGGGAATATTTTAAGGCATGGATGGGTTAAGATTATATTTTTCAATGTTTCTATCCAAACACTTTAATTTCCTAGAGAAATAGTTTCCACACTGCAGAAATCTGCTATAAATAATTGCTAATGTAAACAGAGCTTTGAAATTATCAAAATAGGTTATTTGGGAACAGTAGAGTCATTTAACAGTGTTTCTTGCTCGGCGAACTCCCTATCCTTCTTTCTTACGCTGAAAATGTCAAAACAAGATATTTTAATGCTGTCAAAGAGATTTTCCCACTGTTTTCAAAACACATTTTTGTCTAAATTGATACCCTGCTTTTTAAAACTTTGATATAATAGTACTGTAATAGTAAATTGCTTTGAGAAAATTTGATCAGCTCATTATGGAAGTTTCAAGGAGATGTTAAAACTAAACTAATATCAACAGTTATACTGAACTTAGTTGTACACATTGACAGTCCCAAACCTATGTAATGAGACTCAGCAGCACTGTGAATTGCATCTCTTAATCACAAATACAAAGTTATTTCAAAGGTGAAACAACTTCTGGTAGAATGACCTTCATTAAAGCATGCATTTCAGTGTGAATGCAGGTTTTTGACTTCACAAGGAGAAATGATGAAAAATCTTGTACAAACCTAACTTTTGATGCTGTTTTACCCAGATCAGAATCCACTTGAACTGTTTTGATATTGTAGAAGCCTCTATTTTTTCCAATTTGTCAGTCCTTTGAGGAAGGGCCGTCTTCCTAGTGTAATAATAAATTAAGAACACCTATACTGGGCTAGTGAAGAGAAGATTTTTAGATGTTTTACTTACTTACTCTTCTGTAAATCATGTTTGGAATCACAGGACTATAACTCTGAAATATTGTAGCTGCTTGCTGTTAATAGATAGAAGTTTTAAATTTAACAATCTTAATTTGTTGTACAAATAGTTGTTCAGGCTTATTAATATTTTGCTATGAATATTTTTTGGAACAGCACATTGCTGAAATATCAGATATCAGATACTTCAAAGTCTCAGATACTCAGAGTTCAGAATTCTGGTTACTCATAGGGGGTGGAGGAATCAGTTCTGAATTTCTGTCTTGTACAGTGATTTATGTTTACAGCATGGTCTTATATTTAATCTCAGGTTTATATGTCTGTGTAATATGTACAGCAAGTTCAGTAAATCACCTAAATGTTTGGGGACTGGGAACATGCTTACCATCTGGTAATTTTAAATGGATCTTGCATTGCGATTGAATAAAAATGTTACTGCAGAATTACGATGAAAGGGAAGCAGGAGAAATGTTGGGACAGTTTCCCATGATCAGGAACCCTCATCTCTATGCCATGAAGCTTGTGAGCAGCATTCATAAAATCATCTGAATGTCAGGAGTTTTTCAAAGACTTCCAAAGACTTGCAAAACTTTCAATCTCAAAGGCTTTCATCTGACACAGGCTGTGTGCAAGTCTTCATTTTGCTGAACAGTTCACCTGGCCTTACCCAGCTGAAAGAAGGGATGGCTGCAGTCAGGTCCCAATCCCACTGAGAGCTCGGTTGCCCTTCAGAAACAGTTTTGCAGAAGCCTCCTTAAGTGGGCAGCAGCCTATTTCTCTCCCAAGGCTGAGCGCAGTAGAATATGGATGGTCACTTCTGTGAGTTTTGAAGCTGTGGGAGGATATTTTTTGCATCAGTAAACTTCCTGGAAACAGATGTTACCTGAAGTGGTACACTCTCCTGCCCACCATCCACATGACTTTATTGAAGCTCTCTTGATGCATTTTGACTCATGTGGTGACATTGTTTGGCAGCTTTAAGAGGAGAATCTCCTGGGGTTGCTACTGGCTGCTTTGGGGCGTCTTACGGCACATCATCAAGGATGACAGACCATTTAATAAGCTGCTACAATGTTCACACAAGGTTTTCTTTTCACCAGCCAACTGTATTTGACTCTCTGCTGAGCGGTGGATTAACATCCCCACCTTTAGAACTGCAGTCTTAAGTCTTTGCAAAAGAACTGGAATTTTTTTCTCATGCACAACTTGCTGCTGATCTTCTGTTTTTGAGGGTTTTTTGGCTATATCTGAAGAGAGAGAAAGTTTTACTTGAACTTACATTTGGTTATTTGGCAATGAATTTGCTTCCCTTCTAATTTCATGCTACACATAATGCATCTTTAGAATATTCATTTTCATCAAAACGGTCCAGATATTTCCATGTGGTAAAACCAACCATCCACCTTTGCTATGATGTACACCATGTCCCTTGTCCCCGAGTCATTTGCATTGGATTATTATTTTTTCAGAGCAACAGCAAGCTGGATTTGTCTTGCCTTTTGGCACATGCAATTTTAAGTCGTTCAGTATTTACTCTCTGAGTAGCTGTGACTCACTTGACATCTGAATCCTCCCGACTGAGGTCTAGACCAACTGAGGTCTGTATCCTGCATGGGTGGTGTAATTCTGACACCACAAACATTACATTGTGCTGTAACGATGCTTTTAACAACGCTGTAGATCTTGGCCTGCAGCTGCATCATCTTATGCTTGCAGATTTGGTTGCCAGCTGGCCCTCAGCAAAAGGTTAGAAATGAGAAACCAGTTCCCTCTTGATGAAGCCTCCCTAATAGGATGAGTTTATCATTTTGTATGATAAGCTTGGTTCTACTCTTGAGATCCAGTATTCTTTGGTCTCAGCAGGCATTGTACTCCATGACTAGGCACTAGCAATTATTGAAGACAATTATTTGCAATATTATCAGTTAGTTGGAAACAAGTTAGGGGTCCCTGACTCCTGTTGTGAAGAACACATTCACTCCCTAGCTCTGAGCATTTGTGCTCTCAGCTGACAATCCCTTAGCCGACTCCTGTTTCCTCCAACTGCATTTTCCAGATATGAAAATTTGCTTCTGGGCAAATGCATTGATTGTGTTTTGCCTTTCTCAGCATGAAGACATTTTACTCATTTGAGGAAGAAAAGACCCCACTTTTGAGACATTTTCATGCTGAAGCACTGTTAGCCTCTGGAGCTGCATATGAGGTGTATCAGAGTCATAGCCAAAGGCGCAAACTAATACTACAAAGAGAAAGCAGAGTGGGGACTCTAGTTTCCAAGCAAGAATATCTTTTAAATCAGACTATAATTAGTTTTCTTCATTCCCACTGAGACCAGAACAAGACATAAAGAGTTTAATGTATGGATATGACGGTTTAAATGAGATAATTTTCTAATATCTATTTCTACAATATTATTTTTGTGACACTTGAGGCGTATTTGAATTACTGTGCAGGACCCTTTTCTGCAGTAATTCGTGGGAAGACTAAGAGCTGTCACAAACAGCACTGAGCACCTTGATTCAGATGAGATCTTCCTAGAAGCTGCTGTGTAGGGAGGGGATGGTTCTTTTCCTAGAGGTATTAAAAATCAACATGAGTCAACAAAGACCAGTTGTAAGAAAACATTTGTGGAACTAACCCACAGAGAGGGAAGGAGCTGCAGAGTAAGCAGACAGGAAGCATCCTTGGGCACCAAGCTCAGCAGTGCTTGGAACTCAACCAAGGTACAGTGCTATGAAAGCACGTGGATTCAGTGAAACACTTTTTATGCTGAAATTGCACAGGTAGTCAGCTCTGCGTGCCTCTGGCAGGTTGGGTCAATGCTGAGATAAATAGTTTAGGTGTTCATATTCTGCATATGTGGCTGAGATGGGTATTGTTTGTCCAAATGGCTGGGTTTTTCTCTGCAATGACCCAATTCATCAATAATTTTCAAAGCATTAGATGCATTTTCAGTTCTGAACACACCAAAGAAAGCTTCTCTTTAAAAATTATTACAGGCTCAGAAAAGGTCAAAATGTTTTTATCATTAAGGCACACTTTCAGCACCTTTAGCTTGGAATTATGCATTTTATTCAAATGAAGCTCTGGGAAATAAAACAAAAAATATATTTTTGCTTTCAAATTGACACAAAATACTATTTAGTTCATAAAATAGATGTGATAGGAAACATTGCTGATGCTTCTTATCTAAATCTGCAAGCACATTAGCATTGTTTGCATTCACTCTCAGAAGTACACCTGCGGATTCATTCTGCTTGGAAACCACCACTTAAGTTAGTCAGTGCTTTTAAATCAAATTATGTCCATCTAGTATAGAACCATTAATCTGTTAACATGATAGTTTCTGTGTCCTCCTGCGGCAGTGACAATTAATAAACTAATTTCTGTCTCAGATTAATTTTCAGTAAATTCAACGAGTGATGTTATTGTCTAATTTGTAAAATCTCATGCTAACTGAAGGAAAAGATCAAGTCTTTTTTGCAGCTATGAATTATATATTGAAGTTGAAGATTAAAGCTATCTAGTATTTGGAATATATAAAAAACAAGATCATGTTTGAACTGACTTACAGGAACATTGCCACATCTCACAGTAAATCTGATAATGACAGGATCCATCCCAGAGGGGACAAGACTGTCTTGGTTTTGTAAGGAAAATATTAAACAACACAGTAGCAATCCTCCAAACAAAATTATTCAAAGTATTGGAAAGCTTTTAAGAATAAAGACATTAACTCATCAACAGAGGATATATAATTGACTAATAAAAAAAAATTAATGACAGATCAGAACAAAGTGAACTTCTCATCAAAAAGAGACTTGACCTGATTAGAAACTGTTTTGTTATTATTTTGTTACAGATCCTGCTTGCTGATTACATGTAACCTTGGTACTTGAGTACCACTCACAGGGATGATATTATGTCAGTTGGGACCTATGCACAACACCCAGGCCCATAACATTTGTTTCTTTATTTCTCTGCTTGTAATTGTGTCTTCAGATATAAGCTCTCCAATATTCACGGCTACTGATCCCAGCTAGTAGAATATCAAAACTCAGCGTTGGAGTCATTAAGCATTGACATATCTACAGAGAAATTAAAATTTGATTTCCATTAATGCTTGAATGGAAGCAGGAAGGATTTTTTGGGTATCCAAGCATCCTCCAGTTAAGATCCTCCCTCCTTGTTTGCAGGATGTATAACATAAGCTTATAATTGCATTCAGTAGGCAATCAATAGTAGGGCAATCAATAAGAAAGACAATGATCCTTCCAGAATGCCAAATGCTTTGTTTTCTATTCTCATGACTTCTGTTAGTGTTGCACATAGGGTAACCTGTGCAGTGTAAATATTCATGATGGCAATTGATTGGAATAGTTTATATCAAAAGCCTTAAGTGGATTTTAATATAGATATATAAGCCTTAAATTTAGAATTGTATTACTGGGATTTGATAGCAAATTACACCACTGTCATAAGTTTTCAAGAAGTACAAATTTAAATATTTCATGTTTGGTGCTTCCTGGTTCAGTGTTCCCTTTTGGAAGGCAAAGGCAGATTGGCAAGCTCAGCAAAAGACAAAGCTGTGTTTGCTTCAAAAACTGTGCTGAGGCTCTGCAGTCTTTTTAAGCCCTTAAAAAAATTTCTTCCTTTTACTCCTCAAGGAAAATAAATTATTATAAGTGGGTAAGCAGTATAACAGGATCTGACGTGTGTTGAGCAGAGGAGAATAAGCTTTTGCTCTTTAATGTATTAGTGCTATTATTTTGTTCTTTTATGTATTAGTGCTATTACTGTATTGTCTGCTCTTCAATGTGTTAGTGACAATCATCAGTAGACTTGTAATTGACCAAAAAATGAAGAGCTCTCTGGAAGGAAACATGAGACGTTGCAGATAATGCAGCTGGGACAGGGTAGTTAAACTGAGTTGTCAGAATTTGCAGCATTGACATAAATTTATGATTTTTGGTTTTTTTTTTTAATTAAATACTGAATATATCTGAGCAAGCTGTCTGGGTCTTAAACTTTTACTTGCAAAACAATGGAATTACAGTATCTGCAGATGTAAGTATTCTTTTGAAGTCTGTTTTTAAAACTTTACCTCCTGACTGCCCCATGGTTACTCCTGTTAATAAACCTAGTGTTTGACACTGCTACAACTCATACTCAGCCATTGCTGTCTGAGAATTTTGTACAAAACACTGAATACTTGATGGGTTGATACCATGGTGACTCTGAAGTATAATTTCTATCCTACTTTTTTCAGTTGAGGACACTGAGCTGAAAGAACTTGCCTCAGCTTGTAGAAAGTCCGGGATTTAGATCCCAGCTTTATTGTGGAGTATAATTTACATGACAATCTTGAGCCATTAAACATCAGAAAAATGAGTTTTACTGATATGTGAGATGCAGACATGAAAAATGTTCTATGGAGGGTTATTACAGGGAGCTGCAGAAAGTTAGTGTGCAGCACAAATTACAAGCAAAATGATTTCATTTCATTAAATATTTGTGAGGGTTTTATGTGCGTAGCCAGTTTAGAGTGGATTTCTCTCCTGCTGCATCTTTGTGCTCAGCACAAAACAGTAAGGCAAATCTGTAGCAAAAATACTGGCAATGCAATTGTCTGTTCCTATTATATATCAGAACCACATTCTTTTCAGCTATTTGAAAAGGAGTCACTAAGGATATGTTCCAAAAATGTGGAACATTATGTAAACATATTGGAGCTTGGTTTGACTCTCACATTGTTATCTCATATGTCTCCTTAACCAATGGATGGCCTCAAAATTTTCTAATGTAGGCCAGCCTGAAGAGTGCCAAATTACCCAGGTGCTTCCATCTGCTCCCTGTGGCATGTTCAACATGTGCAGGTGTTCATCCAACCTCATCCTCTTCACTTTTCACTGGTAGCACATCAAAAAGCTGCCAAAGTCCAGCATCAGAGGATGCAGCAGTGACTCAGTTTAACACAAGGTTGTGAGATGCAGACAGCAATAGGCATAAGTAAACATGCACCAAAAGTTCACAAACTCTACATTGCCCCTAATTAAAGGTTATTGTTCTGAATAAATAGATGGTTGCCAAAAATAAGTTTCAAGCTGACTATACAAGGGTTCCCAATCATGGACCTGTTCAGTCAGTCATATAGAAAAGTGCCGTACATGATGGTTTTCATTGTTGTCTTATGCCACATCAGAATAGTCCAAATTTTCAGGATTGCTTCTGATGACAATTTCAGTAGTGTATATCTGTAACAAGGTTAATTACACTCAGAACTGGTGCTGTAGGATACAATCATGAAACTGAGATAAGCTCCATTTAGTCAACAAATAGATTTCGTTGTCCTTTTTCCCCTTAAAGGAAACAAAAGGTAAGCAAGTCAGAGGCTGCATGGTTACATGCACTTGGCAAAACTCTGTCTTATCTCTGCATTGGCAGGTGTATGACTGAATGCAAAGAAGAATAATTTAATGGTTCTGACTTACCAGTGTTGCATTGACACCAGAGAAAAATCTCCTGCCCCTAGAGTTTGCAGTCAGAAGTTACAAATTAAACTGCAGAAGTTCTTGCCTTACGCTTGAAACAAAACTATTAGCTCCCCTCTTCCTTTTCCTCTGCAATCTGGAACTAAGTCTGGTACTACTTTATCTCTGAATTCAGGAGGACATACAGAAAAGTGACAGTTGCTCCCTCATTGCATCCTTATTTTAAATCTTACTTTCTTCTCTGTTTATATTTTGTATGCATTACAGGACTAAGAGCATTAAGCATAATTCTTCCACTAACAAAATCCTTCACTCAGCACAGGTCAGAACTTCACACCAACCATCCACAAACGGATTAAACAAACAGTGCAGCCAGCTGGGAGCTGGTAAACCACAATACTTTGGCAATTAAGATGAATCTAAGACACACAAATAAAAATATTTTATTGGAGAAAAGGAGGCTGAGGGAAGACCTTATAATTCTCTACATCTGAAAGGAGATTGTAGCTGCCAGGTGGGGCAGTGTCTTCTTCCAAGTAACAGTGATAGAATGAGAGGAAATGGCCTCAAGTTGAGTTGGGAGGGGTTTAAATTGGATATTAGGAAAATATTTCTTCACAGGAAGCATTTGAACAGCTTGTGCAAGAAAGTGGTGGAGTCACCAACTCTGGAAGTTTTTAGAAAGTATGTGTTTATGGCTCTTGAGGACATGGTTTAGTGGTGAATATGGTCATAGTGCTTAAGCTGATGTCTGGACTTGATGATCCTGATAGAGGCCTTTCCCAGCCTGAATGATTCGAGCATTCTGTGATTCACATTGGTAAAAAATTTAGATTGCAAACATCCACTTTTCTGCAGGGATTTCTTGTTTTCCAGACATTGTCGAGTGCTTTTTGTTTTTCATTTTTCAACCTACCCTAAAACAGGATACAACTTTATTGGTGATTGTCTTCCACTTCTTATGCAGATACTTCCAGAAGACTAAGCATGCCCCATTAACTTTTACTCACTTTGTGACCCAATATCACCTCCTCAAGTTCTTTTCCAAACAAGAAGCAGCCCAAGATTCTTTTTCTCCAGTTCTGCATGCAGCTCCGGATTTCTGTTTCTTGGACAAATGCTCATCACAATTGATTATTTTAGATTTTAAAACATTTTCTCAGGGTATCATATTTACATTAAACAAAAGCTCTATCTCCCACATGTTCACAGATGCCCTATTTAAGAAGATGATCAAGAATATAAGCACATTTGTATTTCATTATCCAGGTTCTTAACAGAAACATTAACCTGAAGTGGGTGCAAATATCCACCAAATGGGACAGGAAAAAAAAAAGTCTTGGCCTTGATTTTTTTTTTTTTGGCTGAGCCTGCTTATTTCTTTAATTGTTTACCAAAGAGTAATGAGCCCTAAAACTCGCTGACCTTGCTGCTTTGTCACCGAGGACTCCACGTGTGTCTGGACCCAACAGGTGTGTTTTCTCTCGAATGACCTAAATTCAGCTAATGCACCTGTCAACAAATGCAGGTACCTCTGGAGATTGCTGTTTTTACTTCCACCCTGCAGAGCACCTTCTACCTGAGCTGTGTTTGTAGCTGTCCCAGCTGGCCTCTGGAAACCTGTAACCACTCTCCACAAACCTCCTCTGTTTGCATCCTTAGATCAGTCTGGCTCGGGCAATACTGGAGTGTTCCTGGGATATTTTAACCACTTTTTTGCATGATCCCCTTAAATAGGTCTGCTCGAAAACTGGAGAGCAAATTTTGCTGCTGAGAAATGTCATTTAGCAAATTCAGAAAAGACAGATTTTGCAACTGAAAAGCCTCATATGAGTGTATCTGTTTTGATTAAATTCTGTATAAAAGACAATAGAAAGGATTCTTTCCAGCTTATATAATGCTTTGGCAAAATATCTATTTCTTATTTTGTTCATTCAACTTATCATTTTAACTTCCATTTTCTGTGGGTTTAGCTTACTAAAACAAAGTTTTTTGCTGGTTGTGAATCACTCTTTCTCTGTGTTTTAATTTTAAGCTTTCTGCAATTTTTTTTCTCCACAAATTAAGAACAAATACCATTTTAAATTTTAAAATTTCCAATGCGATACAAATTTCTGCTTCCAATCTCTCTTACTGCAACCACTGATTAGTTCCATATTTCCTTTTTTTATGCCCAGAACACTCCAGGCATCTTGATTTCCTCTCCAGGAGTAAAATGTTGTCAGTGAGAACATCTCAGATTGTCAGCAGAGGAGACACAATTCCAGAGATAAAAAGCCATTCCTTTACTGACATATCTTGGACTGAAATGGAGGAATAATACAATTTGCAGATATAGCATTGCTTTATAGAGGGACCGGAGTAATATCATCACTGATATTTTACTGGGCTAGACAAGAAGGTCCAAAGACATTTCAGTTACTGTGGAGGCTGTGGATGTGATTGTATTTTGACTCTGTGATAACAGGACAAATAGACAGCACCTCTAAGGAATAATCCTACTGCAACATCACTGTGGCTTGATGTTTAGGAACAAAACAACCCCCTGCTTTCTCCTCATTCTTTGTTAATATAATTCTCTACTCAGCCCAATGACATCTAATTAAAGAGGTGTAAGAATAGTGATTATAAAATAACTGCTTTAGAAGTCCCTCTCCCCTTTTAATTTTTTCCCCTACTTATTGTGTTGTAACTACAGTGTAGATGATGGAAGTGGGAATTCTTTTCCCCTTTTTCCCACACCTTTTACATGCCTGCAGTGCAGATGCCCAAAGTAATAAAAGAAAAAAAATACATAGAAAATCAGGTATTTTAAGCAAATTGCCACAAGCATACTGAAAGTGTCCATTTCTTTTCAGGCTATATAGGGGCTGCCAGAACTCCAACCCAGTTGTAAAAAACTCCCTTTGGAGACAGGAATCCACGCTCAGTATCAGAAAAATGAGTGGCAGCTGATGAAAACACCAAGTCTGACACATAACTCTGAGCCATTTCTCACCTTGTATGACACAGAAAACAGAGCCAGACCTGTAACCCAGCACAGCTCTGGAGCAACCTTGTCCCCATGTCCCTTCAGATGACATCCAGGGATGGCTGTCCCATTGCTGCATGCGTGGGGTGTGTCCTCCTGCCCAGTCCTGAGGGTGTTTTTGGAACAGCAGAGCTCTGCTACAAGCTGAGTGAGAGTCCTCTCTTCTGTGTGGGCAAGAAGACCAAGACAAGTGACAAATAACAACCAGCTCTGGAATGGGCAGGGGTCAAAGTTGTGATTTTGGAACAAAAGGAAAGCTGCATGCCAGGGGATATGCTGTACTGGTAATTATGGTGTCTGTGCAGGGTGAAGCATGCCCTGAGAGTAGAAAACTGTTTTGAAAATGCTTTGCCAAGCACCTTTGATCTCTGAAAGAAGAAACACATCAAAAGTGAAAGAGTGCCTCAAATTTATCTTAATGTGGGCTAGTTTGCTTTGAAATAAGAATTGTTATGAAAATTGCTGCAAATACTTCACTGAGCTAATGACTGAGGCCAATGATTTCTTTCTCAGTTTCTTCCAGAGAGAGAGAGTTTTTGCTTGAATCTATGTTGGTATTGTTATTTAGTCTGTCATGCTCTTCCTGTAGGGAACAATAAACACATCCTTATTGTTTTAAAATTTTAGATGTCTTTGAAATAGCTGGTGTTATTATCATCCAAATACAGGCACTTCTGTTTCTCTGAGGTTTTTATGGGAACAGTAATCAGAGATAAAGCTATTAAACTGCCAGCCAGGGATCATTTGATGGCATATTTGTGAGTAGGTATGATTATGAATGCTACAAATATTTCCTTCTGAATTATTTGTCAGATTTGTGCTGCTGTGTAATGTATAGAGGGAAGGATACTGCAAGCAGCTGTCTGTTATAAATTAATTTAGCACAACACATAAAAGAGGCATTGACCTGACAGTGTTGGGGACAGAGTCCTTAATTCATGGCCTTTCTCTGCATAGTTGCTCATGCTGTAGCTTTAATAGAAAGAGTTGTGTAATGATTTCTTCAAAGGTGAAGGTAGCACACTAAGGAGTGAACTTGCATGTGTCTGGGCTTCCTTTGGCCCTGCATTGAATACTGAAGTGTGGTGGTTTGGTGGGCAGCATCCATCTCCTCTGCAGAGACGGAGAAATATTCCTGGAGGGATATCTATGACATGGGTATTGGGTTAAATTAGAAAGACTTTAATCCTAATCTTGGAAAGCTTTTATGGGTCTACAGCAGGGCAGCTGGGAGGTTGAGCCAAGGGTTGTGAGTGTATGACATGGACAATGTCACAAGAGAGAAAATACTGATGGTTATGGTTACTGATGGGAATTACATGATGAGGATGGCAAAATCCATGTCCTTTCATATTATTTAAGTTGAAGTCAGAGGCAAAACACTCATTAGGAATCACAATTTTTTATTTTTACTCTTCCTTTCTCAAGAAAATTCCAAATCTTCCAGAGGCTCTACTAATACTGTTTTTCCTTCCTGTTCCTCCTTTGTCTGGCTGCAGCACATTGCTGAAGTACCCCTTTGGGAAGCACCTGGGGCTTTGGTACTTCAAAGACAGACAGGAAAGTCTTGGCCCAGAGCTTAGCCAACCACAGGGATGAACTGGAAAACTTCTGTAGATACCAGAAACAAGAATGAAACAAAAATGAAAACAAGGGGAGGAGGGGAAAAGGAGGTCCTGCATCAGCAGGAGCTGGAAAAGTGAAGAGCAACAGCTCCAAGTGCACAGATGAGCCCCTGTCAGAGCTCTCTCTGGCCAGGGCAGGGGGTGGGAGTAGGTGATGTGCCAGGACCTCCCCCCTGGGCAGCCTGCCTCCCATTTCTGTGCTCCCTGCCATCTCCATCTGACTCCCACCACAGGGTAACTGAATTTCTGCCTTGGGTACCCATGGCCAGGAATGGTGGTACATGGATTATCCTGCTGGGTTGCCTTTGGCTTATGTAGTTCTGTTAATGAGTAGTTGTGCCTGACAGATCCCTTCATATTATCATATTTTACCATATTTAGAGATTTTGTGCTGCCCAGCTATTTGAAGAGATTGAATGGTCTCCTAATTCCTTGGAAACAGTCTCACCACTTGTGAAATCTTGCTTCAAACAGCTTCATGCTGGAATCATTCCATTAAAAAAAAAAAATCGAGGCTTCTGAGGTCTCTCTTGAGAGGCAAGGATTGTAGATTTCAGTCTTTCGAGCTTTGGAGGCAGAAAATGAATTTAGATGACATACATCCTGAGAGTTATTGAAAGTCTTCTGATGGCTATGACTCCTTGTCCAGCAGTTTAAGGGTACTCTTGACTATTTTTATTAAAAAGCTCAAAAAATAAGGAAAGAAAATTAAAAATAAATAAAAATGAGCAGATTTATTTGAGGACAATATAACTTTTTTCACTGTCAAAAGAGAACAGTCTCAATTTTGGGCAGGAAAAACCTAATTGGAATTTGACCCCTAATGATGAATGATCAAGGCATGTTTCCTAATTTTGCATTCTCTTGATTGCTGTTCTCTCTGATGGTATTTCAGCTGTCTTTTAACTTTGAACTTTAAGGATATAAAATTCTACTTTTCTCTCTACAGACATTGCCTCCTACTCCTTGTTTAATCTTAAGTGCTACTTTTATTTTTCTCTCTACACCCACACCCAAGAATAATTTCCCTATCTGCAAATGTGGTGGGTTTTTTAAATTTTTTTTTCCACCCAGCTGAAACTTTCAATAAAGAAAGGCAGCATAACTTTTATCTTTAGTATGAAATTAATTTAATTGTCTTGAATGATTCTTTGGTGAAAAAATGTGATTAAAAGGTTTAGTTCTCTCCTTCACACATTTTCAGTGTCTTCACTGTTGCTCATTCCATAAATGCTAAGTAACAGAAGTTCAGCATGCCTGCTCCATATGCTTAGACTTCTGCCTTGAAATGCAGCTGAGAATATGTTCTTAATCTCCAGTGACCATCTGTGATTCTGCAAAGACTTATTTGCACTTATTTAACTTCATGCTTCTCCAATGGTCCAATTAATTCTGGCAGAGTCTTTGCAGGACTTGGACCCATGAGATTGATTTCTTGGAGTGCTATTTTGGGGGTGATCTTATGACATCCTGTAATAACTTTACCACTAAGAATAGGACTCATGTAAACTAGGTGCTGTTCAAACTCAAGGTGACCCCTGCCTGATTCCCAGCATTTACATCTAATCAGAGATTAAATATAGCAAATGTGGAAAATAGAAAAGAGGAGGAGGGATGAAGGAGTGAAAGCCTTGCAGAGATCTAGTATTGCATAGAAGTCTGAATCACCAAGGTACTTCTTAAAGATGGGGCTTTAAAGGCCAGTTAATTATGAGCCCAATTTCCATTTAATCACTTTTCTTTTCCGTGGGCTTATTTTACTTATTTTTCCCACTTCCATGCCAATAATCCCTAATTACCCATTACCAAAGAGTCTTTACAGAAATAAGTGTTCAAAAGACACACTTTGCCTACAGAAGATTTCACAAGCTCCTGTTACGATCCAGCACATAAATGACAGTCTCATTGAAAACTCTTCTGAACAGACCTAGATAAAAAAATATTTGTTAAAGCCTTTCTGCACTTTCCAGATGAATGTAAAGACATAGAGCAAACAGAAAAATATTACAGATCTTCAATTCTTCACATTCCTTCTACAAATTCTGACAGTTGCCAAAAAGCAAAGACAAGATAATGACAGAGAAATCAAAATGTAAATGTTTAATAATGAACATATTGTGTGTGGAGTACAACATGCTACTTCAGGCAGAAAATTGATTCTTTCTTGAAACTTTTACTTACAATAGTCGATATATTCTTATATCAGACTACCTATCAGACTACTTCCAAAGAAGTTTGCAGTATTTCTTTCAGAGCATTGAAACTTTTTTTTCAGAGCCTGATATATAGGTCATTTACCCCATGTTTCAAAAGTGAAAGGAAGCCCATAGCTAAAACAACCAGATAAACAAAAAATTCTTGACGTCTCTGGTTCTGAATAACAAATTGACTGAAACAAAGTAAATGTACAGTTTCTCCTACCACAGAAGGTCCTTGCAATGGATTTTGCTCAATGCATGACACTAACTTTGCTAAACTTTCCCCATTATGACTGTTAAAATGCGTCATTTATTTAGAGTGGATAGAATCAAACAAAATCTTAATTAGCTGAAAAGTTTAAACAAGACAGAATGCAGTAGATCTCATTTTTACAGTAATAGATTGGTTCAATTAACTCAGAAATTGCCCTACAAATGTGTAGTAACAGCTGTTCTTGTAGCTGTACGAAGAACATAAGAGAACAAGTGTAGGGAGATTTAACAGGTTTTATTAAGCAGCCTGATGCTGATATAAAAAACTTTCTGGCCCAAGTACTTTCATAGTATCTGACAAAGAAGCAACAAACTCAATGTTAACCAAAAGTTAAAGACAACTGCTCATATTTTAATTTAACTGTACTAATACAGTAGATGACAAGAGAGAAAAAAGGGAGTAATTAGCTCTTTTGGAGCTGGCAGATAAGGAGGTGACAGGCTCAGTTGTGGGGGAACAGCAAGAGAAGTCATTTGCCCAGGAGGAACAGAATGATCAAACAGGACAGATGGAGAGCAGTACCATAGTGGTTTATAAAACTGGTGTATTTTTTTTTTAAATACAATCTTCCAGTCGAAGTTATGCTGATCCGGACATAGATTATAAGTTTTAACTCAGTTTTGTAGAATTTGTGCCAGTTTCTCTATTTCATTAATATGGCAGTTTTGATTGCAAATTTTGCTGAAGTTAATATTGATATAGAAGGATGGTAGAAGGGTGTTGACATTGTAATTAAATTCCTGATAGAAATCAAGGCCCTTGATTCAGACCTGGGATGGGGCAGCCCTGGATGTATGAACAGGCTGGGGAATGAGAGGCTGGAGAGCAGTGCCAGGGAAATAGACCCTGGGGTCTTGGTCAGTGGCAATTTGAACATGAGCCAGCAGTGCCCCAGCAGCCAGGAGGGACATCCCTGTCCTGGGGACACCAGGGAGAGCCATGCAAGGGAGGGATTGTCCTGCTCTGCTCTGGGTTGGAGTGGCCTCACCTTGAATATTGTGTACAATTTTGGGCATTGCTACACTGAAGACATTAAACTATAGAGAGTGCCCAAAGGAGGGCAGCAAAGGTGGTGAAGAACCTTGAGAAGTGGTGTGAGGAGCAGCTGAGGGCACTTGGTCTGCTCAGCCTGGAGAAAAGGAGCCTTAAGGGAGACCTCACTGCAGTCAAAACTTCTTCATGAGGATGCTCTGCAGTGGACTGGAAATGAGATTTACATTAAGATAATTAGTTATAGGAAAAAAATATTTTATTTCACTGTAACAAGTACAATTTTTGCTGCATGTGCTTCTCAGCTTGTGAAGTTACTCCCTTCACTTTATTCTCATTTAGTTTCTGAAGTAGGGGTTTTACAGTCTCTTTTGTCCAGAAGGTGAAGTTACTGTAAAATGGTTTTTTGAGTTGCCATGAGCAGCTTGCAAAAGATGTGCTCGTTACTGGTGTGGAGGTGCCACACTTGCATCCTGAGCAGTATGTGGTCTCTCAAGATGCCTAAAAATTGAGGATTTCAGTTTTTTCATCTCACCATGCCAAATGCTTATGATTTTTGGTAGTCACTAGTTGCTACTCTGATCCCAACAAACTTACAGGTTGTATTTTTTCTTGTCTGGGTCTAAAATATATATATATATCTATGTTTCTCTTTCCATTTAGTGAACAGGGTCATGTATAGCTCTCTGTAATACAATTTAATGTAAGAGACTTTATTATCTGATTCCATTTTGCAAAAATAGTGGGTTTCTTGGCAAAACAGATATAAATAGTTACAAAATGCCTCGTCCTTTGTATGTCTAAAACTGCCATTATTGTATAGGATTGATCTCATATAGATTGATCAATATAGATTGATCTATATTTGGAATAAATATATATATATATATATATTTGAAAGAGCTAAAAAGCCTTATTAAATCATTACAAGAAAGTTAAAGGTGACAGATCTTGTAAATTTTTTAACTAGTGACTGCAGTCAGAGTAATATTTTCTTCAGAAGAAAAAAATTATAGACTCAAGGCAGGATTAGTAAGATTGTCTGATGTATTTCTTTTGCCATGCAAGACCACATCACTTTTGACAAATATAAAGAAATTATATATATATATATATATATATATATATATATATATATATATATATATGTATCTGAACCATCTACTAGGAATATAAGTACCTGATCTGAAAAAATGGACAGATGCATAGAAAAGAGAGGATTGAAATATTTAATAACTGATGTTAAATTAGTGTCCCTTCCTAACACTCTGCCTTACTCCCTGTGGAAAAACAGAGACTCAGATAAGTGCCAAATCCCTCCTTGTTTTGGGAAGTTTCTTTGAAACACCAGCACTTACAGGTTGTGCTGTGCTTTGAAGCAGGGGCTGTGCTTTCCCATTTGGATCTAATGCAAAAGGCTGAGATGATTTTTCTTGCTCTCTGGACTGGAACTGAAACTGGAACCAACTACAAGCTGTGAAAAGAGGCTACTCATAAATTGTTCAGTTCATATATTTTAAAACCTTCTCTTGATCAAACCATAATAGCAACTTTACTGCATGTGAGAAATTTGCATTGCAAAAAAAAAATGCATAGAACTGTAAGGCTAGGAGCCAGACCTCCTACCCTGCACTATTCCTCCTCACCACACATTTGGCTTGTTCTTTAGATCTAATGAAATGTGCAAAATGAGCATGACAGTTCTGCCCTTTGTTGATCTCCAGATTTTCATAAGCTTGAAAGGTCTCTGGGGCAGGAATGTTTTTTAGCCATTCTAAGCTTTTTCTGAATATGTATAATCAGGTTTGCAAATTTCTTGTGTTTTAAAGTCAGACCAGAATTTGTAAGCTGATCTCCATTCAACGTTTACAAAATATTTCAGGTTTTGCACAGAGGAAAGCATAAAAACCCCATGAGATCAAAATGAAACAGAGAATGAAAAGCTTCTAAAAATTGACTAAAATGAAACTTTGCATCAAGTGTGACCAATAGTTGCTGTCTATTTATCAGTGAGTTGGCTCAGCTTTTGCATGCATTTTGTATACCCATTTGAAAATATTTCATAGAAGCTGTTGCACAGCTTTAAGCAGTGATTTCCAGGCATTTCCTGATGTTCATCTTTGCTCCACTCCTGGCTAGTCCTCATCCTCTGGAGCTTGGCCATGGGCTTGCTTTCCTCTCTTTTCCATGTTGTTTTGACTATCCTAACCACCATCTTGCTGAAACCAAAGTGTTTGTGATAACCTGAGAAACTTGTTAGCGTGGGCTCTGATCCACACAGCTCCCCCAGGGCTGGTTGGGCACTGGGTTTGTCCCCACGAGTAGGTTCAGAGGAACTTTGGATCCTCTGCTTGTTCAACGTGGCTGTCCATGTGGTGGCTCTGGGAGCTGCGCTGAGGTGTCAGTGCCTCACCTGAGCCACCAGCATGGTAGAGTGAAGGGATGAGGTGTTTCTTTATGCATGATCTGTGCTGGTTGTGCATGGCCCTGGTTATGCCCACACCTCTTGTAGTGCCAAACAGGGGAAATCTAGGGTCCGTTTTCATCCATGTATGTAACATTTGCCACTTAAAGGAGACAGTCTATAAATGTCCTCGGATCCTGAGTTTCACTTTACAGAGTTGTTATATTGGTCTCCTTTCTGAAGGCTAAGCTTTGGCAAAGGCAGCATACTGCTTTCTGATGAAGTGGAAGGCAGTTTCCTTCAAGTCATAACTTTAGCTTAATTGCTTCTGAAAAATGACACAATGTTTTGTTATATCTTACAAGATATTAAATGATGTGGAAAATCCATTAGAGATCCTGCTGAGATATGGATAACATCCGGGACCAAGTAAGCAGTTCTGTGTTTTCTAAGTTCCAAACTTTGAGGCATAAGCTTTAAAAGCATTTGCATGTGTGGTATATCAGACAGCAGTACATTCTTTAAAATAAATTAAGCAGAATGAGACCTCTGGGCCAAAGAGTCATTCAAAACAAAATGAAAATGCTTCCCTGTTCCTTCATCTGTTGTCTGCATTTGGGTCATTTAAACTTACAAGGAGAGAAGTCATTGTGTATGCCCAGGCAGTCTAAAATCAATCTGAAGGTACGAAGGAAAAAAGATGTAATATGTGAGTTTCCACCTGCTTTCTTCCATTCTGGTAGAAGATGGTTTCTGGCAAGCACTAAGCACCAGATCTGAGGGAAATGCCAGCTGTTAACTGAGAAAGCTTTTAACTTGCAGAAACAGGTATGGATGAAGAACTTAAAATGACAGCAAAAACAAGAAAATAACTCCATATTGACATGCCTGACTTCATCAAAGGGTGCTTAGAGGATCTGGAGGCAAAATGTGCTTCTCAGAACTAAGGCAAGACCAAGCAGAATCTCATTTAACTGCTGTGACAATTTCTTTTTGGCCTGCCTCTTGTGATATTGCAAACCTGGTACAGCACCAGCTGAAAAAGGATGACTATACCCACAGAGCAAAGCTCCTGCAGATATGTGAGCACAATTGAAAATTCAGGCTGGCTGGGGACTGAGCTGCTAGTGATGACTGGGGAACTGGGGTACCTTCTGCACTTCTCTTTTCTCCCTTCTTCTGTACTTCTCTTTCTTTGGAAGGGAGATGAGCCAAGGGTGTTTGCCAGGATAAAGACTGGGTAGCCTAAAACTCTGCTTTTTAAGTTGCTTGCTTTTGCTTTGTTTGAGGGTTTTTTCCCTTTTTATTTTTCCCCACTGCACTTTGCCTCCTGCTTTCCATGGTACTTATTCCACTGTGCATCCACCAAAACATCCCTCAAATTGTGCCTTGAGAATCCATGCTAGATAGGAGTACAAAAGAAAAGGATCTGGGGGGGTGGCAGAAAGGAGGGAAGTAATGCTATGAGGAAAATTACAAGGTATATAATGGGCATTTACAAATTTTGGAGAATAATTTTCAAAAAAATGAGTTTTTTTTTTTTAAAGGGAGTAAATTGGAATTAAGATGCTGAAATATTTCAAATTATTTTTCATAAGGAAAAGGATAAGATAAAGCAACACAAACAAAATGTGTAGTTTAGCAGCGGTTCTGTCCTGTCTATGTCCTCAGCACTTGTTAATTTTGTGCCTGATCTGGCAAGTAAAGACATAATGGGAAGATGTCATGAGAAAAGTCACTATTAAGATGTCAACCATGAGTTTGGAGCTGTCTCCAGCTTTTTTTTCCATTGTTAGTCCTCACAGAAAGACTGATCATAGCCTCTGCAGGTAATAGACTCAAAAGAAAGTGAATTAGCCTCTCAATTCTGAGGGTCGCCCAGGAAGAAGTTTCATTAGAGTAGGGAAACACTGATAAAAAATGTCACTGTACAGGCACAATGAGCTTCTGAGCAGGTCTCAACTTGCTTTGAAGAGGTAGAAATTTATCTGATCACGTCAGCTTTGAGCACTGCATATTAATTTCCTCAATTAGTTTTCTTTCCTGCAGTAATACTGAAAATGAAGGAGCCATCACACACCCAGTACGCAGGCAGCTGTTTGAGAAACTCCTCTGTAAGCAATAATTCTTAGTGGTGAAAACACATGCAGGATCCAATTTCAAAAGAAAACAAATTTGTTTTGTTTACAAACCCCCTGTTTATCTTTCCATTATGCATGTTAGTGTAATCATTTTTACTCAAATAGTTATTAACTTCCAAATGAGAGATCCCCTTAGGCAACAAAGTATTGTTTTATGTCCTCTCTTTTATCTTTGTCTTTAGTGATAGAGAAAAACTAAGGCTATATTCAAAATTTTTACTTTTTCATCATATGAAATTTTGAACAGTATGTTTAGACACAGAGAGTTTGTCTTGTTTCTGGCAAGACAACACACCCCAGGGGAATTAATGGGAAATATGGCTAGGAAAAATCAGAGATCTCTTGTTTCAGGCTTGGAGCCCCAAAACTGTAAATATGATTTAGGGTGGTCACTGATAGGAATTCTGAGGTGAATGCTGAGCTGGTGTGACAGTTCAGGCTTCTGCTTCCAAAATCTGCTGACTTTGTGTTTGCTTTCTGTTCCAACCTTACTATTTTTAGTTCTTGTGCAGTTGTGTTTTAAAACGTTGTTCAGAAAATAATTTCTACCCAGTATAAAATAATAGTACTGATTTAGAAAATTATAAAAAATAAATACCAATCTACCATGCCAGAGAGTGCAGTTACTGCAACTGACAAGAAAGAAAGACTAAGCGAAGATACAATCATAGTATTTTCAGTTTGTATTCTTTCTTCCAGGCACAAGTGGGATCATGAGCTCAGTGTATGACCTTCATGCCTATTAAAATTTAATGAAAAACAGGATGCTCAGTTATTTCTAAAATCCTAGCTGCTCTATTTTTTTTTTTTTTTGTGCTCTGGATCTTGTGAAGTTGTTACCTCCTGGCAACTTTGTGCCTGGCTGCTGTGATCAACTCTGATATTTCCACATTATTCTGATCACAGAGGCAAGCAGAGCCCATAGGAAAATGTGGGGCACAGGGATGAAGAGCAGGGTCTGGTCTTGAGAGAGAAAGGACCAAGGAAATTTAAAAGAGGTTGTCCCTGTTGCTCTTTTGACTACTGGAAAAAAGCAAAACCTACCAGATTTGACAGGCTGACTGCTGGGAGGCAGGAGCTGAGGGAGACAAATACAGAGGGAAACCATGCAAAAGCATCATATACAAACAGGAATGTGTCACAGAATGTAAGTAGTTATGACAGGTCAGGCTAAGAGATGCCTTTTCACCAGGGCATTTCCAATGGGGCTGCTAACTGGTAAATGAAGGTGCTAATTGGTTTCCAAGAGCCAGCTGGGAAGCCACAGAGCAGCAAATGTGGCACTGTGGGTGCTTCACAGGTCTCCCTCCAGAAGGCATGTGTGTATCTGTCACTCCACGAGGGTTGCATTTGCCAAATTCTCCCTTGAGTGGGTACTTTCTCTTCTCAAATTTGATTAGAGAAGTTTGGCTCCTTTATCTCCGGGTTTTATGGCAGGTTGGGTGATGCCTGACATCAGCTTTCTGGGTTGACAGAGCAGTCTGGGCTGTGTTTTAATCCTGCTGCCACCCCACCTTTAACTCCATCAAAACCACTGCCCAGCTGAGAAAAGACGACTTTTAAGATAAACATACAGACTTTAAGAAAGGCAAAGAATTCCTTAGTGATATTTCCTATATGGAGAGGAGAAGCTGTCACATGGATCATGATCAATTAGCCATGAAGAGAAACATTTCAAGCCCTGAGATAACAGCAGTGTTCTGAACTGGGGAGTAGACTGATTCAACACTGCTCTGTATTTAATGACAGTGAATTTATTCTGCACAACTTTCTTCAGAGATTTAAAAACAGATGTTCAGTCATAAATATCAGAAACAGACATCCTCAGAAATGAGCAAAACAAGTACAATTCTTGAAGGGGTAATTTACGATAATGTAATCTCCATCCAATATGTGCATTATTTCTGCAGCTCCATTCTGGCATTTCAATGGCTGCAGTGACTAGCAAGCAGAGTAGCAGAAGGCAGAAACCACATCATGTTCCTGTATTGGTGTCATGGAGAATAAAGCAGTGTTTGACACTGGGAAATTCAGCCTGAGTGAACCCCTTCTCTTCCTTGCATTTTTTCTGAGGATTTATAACATATCTTAATAGTATTTACATGTCAAGCTTATCTAAAGAAGTACTTTTTTTAAAGGCAGAAATTTCTCTTGATTACTTGAATATAGGGGCTTTCTGCTATAGCTGTTTGGTAGACATGTTTGTAATCCTTCTTGATGTAAAAATTGCTTTTGGCATTTTTTCAGTGTTACTGTATCATACTATAAAGAGTACACTTAGCATGGGCTCTCTCCTTCTTAGTTTCTGAGAAGCTGATTACTTCTTCCTCCCAGCCACATCAGAACCAAAAGGCTCTATGAAATGCTAAGTGATGCTGTGTTCTCCCAGAAAAGCCTTAGTTTTTTGTATACGGTGAAAAAATGTCAACATAAACTTATTTTTACATTCCTACTCATTATGGATCTTAACAACACCATTCAGACTTTGGATTCCTCTGTTTCTGTGAAAGGTTTTCTCCATCAACAGATCTGTTTGATTATCAAACATGCAGGTAGGTCCATAACAATGGAGCAAGAAACACTAAAAGAAGAGAGTACCATTTTCATGTTGAAGAGTTCCCCCCTTTTTTACCAGACACACTCAAAAATTCTGTACTTTCAGTAATAGTAGACTGCATTTTGAGCAAAAGGTGTGAGAGACTGTATGTCAGAATTTAATGTTTCCCTGAGAGTATGTGCCATTCTCCTGAAATAGGCTTCATGCAGGCAGGTCAGTGAAAAAGGTCTAGTGAACTTCTGCCATCCAAATCCACCTAATACAATGGGACAATCAGAGTCACAACACCACAGGTACTACACAGTAAGACAGAAAGCACATATGGCATTGAACAAATAAAATTAACCCTGGGTATGACACCAGGAAGGTCACTGCATCCAGTTTTGGAGGTGTTATCAGTACCATTCCTTCCATACTTGGATATTGATGTGATTTTCTTTGTTTTTGAGTGGACTTCAAGCCATATTTGGACACTGCCTGGTTAGTGCTGTCACAATCAAAAACTGTAATCTTAATTTCCTGGCTCTTCCAAATTAAGTGATGTTTTCACATGAAGTATGAGTATTTCCCAATAATGTTATTTTTCATTTATGAACATGGTAGCATTCTTAAAATCCATGTAAACTTCAGATGTGTTCACAGCTAAAATCTGTACAGGTGGCACATCCAGTGCTTAAAGTGAACCAGGATATGCTGGCAAGACAAGGATGGGCCTTGAGGGTTTCCAGTATTTTCCAGAGAGGAAACAGAACAGGAAAGAGTGCAGGTGGGTGCCAAACTTTCCGTATTAGTCCTTTGGAATGCTTGTACCCCCACTTCAAAGTTTCAATTTCAACACTAGAAGCACATGCTTGGAGGCTTCAGAGTCCTTGCAATTCAGTACCGTAGGTGAAATCACTCAGCATTGTGGCCAGCCAAACACACATTTCAGACATACAAAACCACCTGTGTGCATGCCAATATTAACAGCTTTTGCATGGAAACACAACTGGCTTACAAGTACAGAAAGAATGTAAAGCTGTGAGTGCCCCTTTGTACCTGCACAAGGGGGTAAGGGCAGGATGATTCCCACAAGGCTCAACTGTCAACTCCTGCAAGACACAAAATCTCTCCAGGACACTCCTGCTAAGTATAAATCCCACTTAAAACCAGAGCACAAAGCCCCAGAACATGCCCCACACTGTGGTCTGCTGAGGCTGCTGTAATGACCCCAAATAAGCTTTGCATCTTGGCAGCACAGGCAGCAAACTTGTTATGGGATCTGCAGAAGCCAGGTGTGAAGTGCTAAAGGAGGCTCTATCTTGTTCAGAATTCTCAATTAGAGTAATAATGTCATTAAAGAAGTCATTTCTCTGAGCAATGCACAGCATCAGCAGACAACACAGGGAAACAAAATGAGTAATAGGCCCCGCCATGTGTTATAAAACAGAGGGGACTGAACACTGATGTTGGGTTATCCAAGGCTTAGGTGTCATGTGTCCTTCAGGCTTTCTTCTAGGACATTTATATGAAGTTATAAGTTGCAAAAGAATTTTAGCAATATTTGTAATTCAGATTTGGTGCTGCCATTACATGTTTGTATCTCCATAAACTGAACTTTTCCATCTCCCTCTAGATGCACAAAGAGACTATTGTCCTAGAATCTCTGTTTCCTATGTGTTAACCAGTCCTGGCTGTGGTCAGAGAAGATAAAAGAATTAAAGATTATAGAGAGAAATAATCTAATATTCAGTGCAATGCTTTGAAGAAGTGGGACCCCCTTAGGTCCAGGCTGTGCTTTCCCCAAGAAAATGAAAAATCTAATACAGTTTGAGGGGATTTTCTAAGAGTTTAAACTGTGTTCTTGAATGAACAAGGCAATTTGAGAGAAGCAGAGGTCAGTTCTTGTGGAGCAAATGGGATTGCTAATGAGGGAAGGATTGATGCAGCTGTCAGCCTCTAAGAGACAGAAGGGGACAGAAGCACTTACTGCCAGGGAAGCAGTGAGTTATTTTCTCAGTGTGGTTATTGTAGCCACGTAAACAAAGTCTTCACTGAATTAAAATTCCTTTTCAGGAGTGCTGTTAATTTAACTATTGGTTTTATCTTTTGAAGACCCTACCTGTTCAATTTAAAAGCAGCTCCTCTGCCTCCCGTCCCACCCTGCATGTTTCTTTGTGTTTTACCTTCACCATTACTGTTTGATGCTTGCTATATATCCTCAGCTCCATTAAAGTTTGTTTTCTATCATTCCCATTCCTGGAGGGAAACACAGGATTGTTATCACAAACAAAAAACAGCTTCTGATTTTAGATACTGTCCCCCACTTCCTGCACTGCAGCAGCCTGTGGGGGTCTCTGGGGATCTGCTCAGGCAGCCTGGGCTCTCTGTGCCTCCAATATCCAATATCCAATATCCAATATCCAATATTCTCTCTACTGTTGCTGCCCAACTTGGCTGGATTGAAGGTAGCACAAGAGTGCTTGCCTGGGCTGTTTTTATGCCTGAATTTGTGATGTAAACAGGTTGTGGGCAACAATACACCTGTATGGGCCAACTCCTTCTCTTCCCTCCTGCAGGAACCTGTGATCACATCCCCCCGTCCACTGGGATGCACTTTTTACAATTCCTTCAAACTGGGGGCACCATTTGCCTCCAGAACTCATCTTGACACCTCTAATGTTAAGACTTCTCTATAGAGGTCAGATTTCCGATTTCTTCTTCAGGTTGGGCTGCTATTTATTTTCATATGCTTTTTCATCATGTTGCTGGAATATTACTATTTCATTTTTTTTGAAGTCTCTGAAAAGTATTCTCATGGAGGCAGTCATAATAAAAGGAAACACAAAAAATGGACTCTCTTGTCTTGTCCTTCAATAATCTGAACAACTTTTTCAGAAACAGATTTGCTGTCACTTCTGAAAATCTTTTAAGTGTTGTCAATTAGCGACCTCAATTCCTCTCCTTGAAAAGAATCTCCCCTTTCAGGAGGTAACTGACCTGTGTCTCATTTACTTGTATTTTCAAAACTTTCAAGACACCTTTTAGGATGTCTTTTCTTACTCTAATTACCTCAGAGGAATCCTAGAGGATTTGCCTCTTTCCCAAGCGTCTGCTGTAAGGTTCTGATGAAGGATTTTAAATGCTATTTTTTTTTTGATAGACAGAATAGCAGCATTTGAGTGAAAATCAATTAAGAAAATGAATTAAATCTGTGCTGGTTCATCTGAAGCAATACGAAATTAAAGACAAGCAAAGGAGGAATCAAATAAATAAAACAAATACTTCAATTCCTTAAATTCAAAGAAAAAACTGTACTTTTCAGAACTACCTCTCCAAGATCCTATGCTGCTAAACAGGGATAAATGCATAAACAAGAACATAGAAATTTTTCCCACAAATTTTCATATCAACTAATAAGTGGGGGATCCTGAAAGTGGCTCTTAGATGAAGATAAAAAATTTTTCCTAGACCTTAACTATACTGCAGATTGGCAATCATGATACTGCTGCTGATGTACACATCTTTTCCTTTGCTTTAAGGGATATATTTTTAATTTAATAGTCTCAAATGATGTGGAAAATAAATATTAAAAACTTGAAAATTTATTTTGCAATAAAGTTAGCGGAGGTTTTGAAGGAGCTTGAAGCAGGAGTGTGGAAACAGGGAAGACTGGTATGAATGTAAAACTGGCTGGAACACCTATATTTGAAAAAAATAACCACGAAAAAAACCCTTGATGAATTGTTGCCTTCATAAGATAGAGGGAGAATGTTCTCTTCAGACTGTTATTACTGTTCCCATGCTCGGGGCCTTCTGGATTAGTTTTTATTGTAGTTGTGGGGTTGGTTTTAGTTTAAAGATCAAAGGATATAAACAAGACAAGGAGAGGTCACATTTTTTTATTAGACCAGCTGATATTGTTGGAAAAAATACACCAGTGCTCAGTACCATGAATCGCTTCTCAGGCCTGAAGTAGAGAAAATCATTCTCAAAGGTAACTGCAGGTGTTTGCATCACCTGAAATAAACAGCCTAGCATCATGACACTAATTTTAAGGGACTTCAAAGTAGTTAGTTAAGAAGGAAAATAGCAATTTCATTAGAAAATTAATGGCTACCACTATACTTACAGCTGAGAAAATGGAAACTCCAGTCAATAGAGATACACCATTTAATTTTTTTTTTAATGCGAATTGTGTTGAAATTTTTTAAATTATTTTTTTTCCCTGAAGAAAATCGACTTTTTGGACTCACTAATATTTCATTTTTATTCTTACCCATCAAGGTGATGGGTTTTTTTTGTTCTTTGGTAAAGCTGACTCCAGGATCTGGGTGAGGGAAACTATCATTAAATAAGCTTGAATTTCCCAAAAGTGATGGCCATTGTGTGTCTTCTCCATAGTACACTGTGTATCAGGAGAGTAGTACCATAACATTTTGGGTTTCCTAAGGATATGTTATTAAACACCCCTCCAGTCTTGTCCCAGCTTCCCACCACCTGTAGTCATGGCTTCATCCATGTATGACAACAACTTATCAAACTCAGTTTTAGCTGGAAAGGGCAAGCAAGGAACAAGGAGATCTTCAGTTAACAAAATGCAGGTAAGGCAGAGACAAGTAGATTTCTGACAGGCATATCAGTCTACCTCAAATGCTACTCAAAATGTGTGTGGCCCCAGTCATGTGCACTGCAATGTATGTAAAAGGCAGTAGATGAAGAGGAGCTGATTCTGTTTGTTTGGCTAAGGGTTTTGGAGACTGATAGGTTTGCTGGTGTGTGGTTACTGGTAACTAACTTTAATCTTGCTTCAAATGATTTAATCTTGGTATAACTGGTGTTACTCCATGGATGTCACTGGAGTTACTCCCACTTCACAAGGCTGTGTCTCAAGAGAAACATGACAGTATAAACCTGCAGTCTGATGCAGCTAGTATCTTACATGACCAGTTCCACTAGGACTGGGTTTTGCTCTGGATAGAAACAGTAAAATAAAAGAATGTTAAAGTATTAGACCCTGCCACTGGGAATTTAAAAAAAAAAAAATTTCCCCTGTATTTGTTTAACACTAACTCTGACATTTTTGTGTGTGTGCATGAGCAGAGGACAATATTTTATGGATGTGTCTATGTTAACAAATTAGAGCTCTAGGTGTGTTCTTTTTGGTTGCTAATTTGGTGTTCATCCCTATTTGGAGTCTGGTTGCCCCCATCTGGACATGATTTCCCTTCTGGTGGAGCCAGGGCTGGATGTGGGAGTGGGGGAAAAGCACCTCCAAGTGTAACTTCCTACACAGTTCAAGGTGGTGCAGAGCTCAGCTCTGTACCCAGGACAGGCAATGGGTACAAACTTCACTGGCTCTTCAAAAGCACTGTGAGCACCTTGTCTTTGAGCAGCACCAGACCAAGCCCTTCTCTTTCTAACTCTGATCCCCCCAGTAGATAATGCAATTGTCCCTCCTCCCCATGAATTCTGGTAACATTAGAGATTAGCAAATGGAAAATTTAATGAGCTGTGAGGTTTTATTCTCTCTTGCTTATCTGAAGTTAGTATATCTGAAGTTAGTATATGAAGTTTTAGTATCCTGATTTATTCCACTGTCAATAGAAGGTGTATCTTACCTGAATTTATATTTTTAATATCTCCAAAAAACCAGGATTCTCCGGTTTTTCCCCCCATCTTATTTTTTTATTTTATTTACTTAATGAAAAATTGTAAAAGACATCTTGTTAATTAGTAAGAAGTCTCAAAAACTAGCCCTGAGGCACCATTAAACTTAACAGATTTTCCAGAGTCATTGGAGTGATTCCACAAAATGTTACAGTTTAACCTACTTATATATCTCTCTTTTGGACTGTGTTAATTTCCATTTAGTGCTTGTCTCTTTGTGCTATTTATTTCTAATTTCATTTTTATAATATATGGAATTAAATCATATGATCATCACTTTAAATCAAATATAGCTTGTTTTCAGTATCAGTCAAGGCCATCTCCAAGAACATATTTAATGCAGAGGGAATTCAGCTATTCATAACATGTTTACTTCCACAAGCAAATCTTGCCAAGCTGAAGAACTGTGAATTAAGCCATATGGTTTTCATAAAACATGGTGACTTGAAATTTATTTCCATTTTACAAAACAGAAGTTTATGCCAAAGCACTGTGTGTGCAAAATTCAGCATCAGGAAAAAGTTGAGTGTAGACTGCTGGTCTCACACTGCCTTGGGTTCAGCATTTCTGAGGCTCAAGGTGAGTCTTTATAAAATGCCAGTAGCAAGAAGAGAGAAGCCAACAGCATAAAAGTTCCAAAAGAAAATTTTCTAACATGATTAGTGAATGTAGGTAAATACTCTTGAGAGATTAAACATGAGATGTGTTAAATGATTCCCAAAAAGCAGGTTTAAGCCTTTTTGAAACTGTCACCTTTTGAGGGCCACAACTCATGGTATTTTTTTAATGTACCTTAACTGAAAGAATCAAACCAGAAAATGGTGCTTCAGTGAGCTACAAAGCAACCCAGCCAGAGGTGCAAATTGTTTTTAGCATGAGTATGGGTATGAAAAGAAACAATTTCTGTGTGTGACAGTCTTCAAGGCATCTATTATAATGCACAGTTAGGAGTCCTATATTGTCCTCTATATTCAAGTGCTGTAACTGGATTTAGAGTTCTCAGTTTCAGTTGTCTGAATTATAAACCTCTATAAGACTTCATATTTGAAATTTACTTCTCTTTAATGTTCTGGTTGATTTGAATACAGAGTTTGAGGTACCTGAGTCTTGGAAGGGAAATGCAAATATTTTGGTTTGGCTGTTTGTATTTAAGGCTCCTTTCTCCAGGCTTCTTTCTGCCGTATAGTGAGAAACTGAAATCACTCTTATAAGACCTAAAATATTGGTAACCTGTTTGTATTTAAAAAGGAATGGTCAAAGTCTATAATCCCCCTATTGTTTTGGCCTCTTGCAATGCTTGGCAATTTTTGTTTATAGTAATCCTACTTGCAAAGCACTTACAAAGTACTTACTTAAGTACAAAGCACTTACTTTCCACATAACTAACAAAAAAGTGTTACATTTTCTATTTCTTGAGCAAAATAAGTGGATATCATGTTTATGTTGAAACTGATGGTAAAAATTTTGTTTCTGGAAGTAGTCTGGGTGTAATGTCTTTTGTTTCATAGCGCACTGCCCCCTGTGAGGAGTTGAGCTTATGCCAAGTTTGACTTTTCTGGGGATCAGGACAGTGTGTCAGAAGAAACATAATGATCCAAAAGCAATTCTCTTGTGAATTTGGTCTGTAAAGCAGATTGTCTAATCTATGCATACTGATGAAAATTAAATTATAGAAGCACCTTTGATGGTCTTAATGAGAAAATATAATCAATGCATCTCCTCTAGGAAGGGTTACAGCCTCTGCGAACTGGGGTTCCAACACAGCAGTAAATTTTTGTACTCTTTGTCAACTCCCTACATGCAAAATTCAGGTAAGGTGAATTATCGAGTGTCTTGTAAGGCAATCAGAAAATATAAGAACAAAAACTGTAGAAAATGTCACAGGAACATTAATAATTCTCAATGCAAAGAGTATTTTAATAATAATATTTAACAACAGAACAAGCACAAGGCCATCCTGTGGGCAATGGGAACAAACCGTAAGGCCAGAGAGCTGCTTGCCCAGCAGATTCCATCCCTTCACTCAGCTTTGAAAACAAGAAGTCTTATGGGCCCCAGAAGGGAAAATAAAAGACACAAAGCAAATTTATACCAATCAAATCAAATTTATACCAGTCAGGGATTTCCTGATTTTCCAGTGCACTGCTGTTTCAGGGGTGTGTGTGGTGAGGAGCTGCATGCATGGTTCAGTGTGCCAATATCTTTCACTCCTGTCAGTAAAACTGATATTTTTGTTGCTGAGCCATTGGTCAAGTTCAGACATTCTTAATGTAACTTTGAAGGATTTTTTTTTTTTTCGCATGGTGTTTTAAGGCTATTTTGAAGGTTTAAGTTGATAGGAGTTGAAATCATGTCTAAAGTGACTAATGGCAGCAAAAGTCAGCAGGGAAATTGAAAGTGAAAATAATCTGTGCTCTCTTCAACACCCTCCCTTGCTAAACTCAAAATATTAACAGGGAGTTTAGCCCTGGATCTGGTACTAGGCCAGCACATGAATAAGGTGTTTATCTATAAGAATTAGACTTGTATTGGGTAAATTTTACCAGAGTGTTTGGTCACCTAAAACTTTCTTCAAAAGTATTTAAAAGTGTATATATGAACCATTTGCCGGTCCCACAACAACATAAACTCCCTTGGCAATACTTTGTATTTGACAGCTTTGACTTCTAGACTTAAAACTTCTTATACTTTGAACCAGAATTTCTGACTTGGCCATAAAAGGTACAAGGTATTTTTTTTTAATACCTTGAGACAATGTTTTCTGTTAACACTTTTTAGGATCTACAATTCCATAATAGTATAGCTGTTAATTTTTATAGTTTTCACTCTTGCCCCCAGATTTATCTTCTTGATGTTTATTGGGTTTGGGATATATATCTTTTTAAAATACCAATCATTGATATAAATCTTTTGAGTTGACTATACAGATTTCTGATTGCTCACATGCAGGCATCACATTCTGCTTGACTGTAACTGGTATGCTTCTTTTCAAATTGTAAAATAGCAAGTACAAAGCTGATATTTCCATTTGTAGAGAAGCCTGATCTGGAATTGGAGGGCTGACCTCAATGTCATTTTTCATCCTTCCTTTCCTGAATAGATGAGAAGTTATTTTTTCCTTTGCTGTCTCAACAAATTGTTGCCAAAAGGAAGCTGAACTGCAACTTGATGCCACCTTGTTAGAAGGTTTCTGCTCTTAATAAAAACTGGCTTCCCTCCAGTGTGCATTATCTATGTATAGATTACACTTGAAAGTAAACTTCAAGCTACAGTTTTCTGCTGCTTCACAGGAAGGAGCTGACTCTCTACAAAATAGTTTACTACCTGCAGGACAGTGTCCTGAGATCACTAAAATAATCTGGGGACTTTAAAGATGAGGTAGAAATAACAAATATGCTGGTATGTTACCCAAAGTCAAGCTGGAAAGATCAACTGTTAATCGTACATTTCTGCAGATGAACTTCCTCCTCTTTTCACAGCCAGGTGAGCTCAGAGGAAATGGGTGAGCTCAGAGGAGAGGACTGTTCCTCTGGGGGCACGTCTGACACTTTTATTAGCAGGGACAGAGAAAAGCTGATAGAAGAGGAGCCTTTTGCCCATTTTTTTCCTTTTCTAGAGGCTTCTGCCAGCTGAGCAGAAGGGTTGCTCTTCACACAAGCCATTATCAAACGGGGGCCAAGCCAGAAAGAGCCAATGCTCAGGGTTTTGGCTGGAGTCCCTTGAAATAGGTCTTTCTGCAGAGGAAGCTGCTGACTGTTGCTCTTTGGCATGAATCAGTCATGGTTCTGTTTTCACTGTCCTTGGGCACATTATTCTGAAGCTCTCAGTGCTCCTGCTACCACATGAATAAAGCAAACATCACACTGGATGCCTGTTTGTGTGGGTTCTGTGTGGCAGCAAGCGCCAGTGGTGCAAAAATCCAGTTCTGTCAAAACCATAAAGAAATGGAGCTTTAGTGACAATACACTGCTGAATGAGTTTATGCATCCACCTCCCAATGTTTCCTGTGACTATCTGTTTAATTTGCTGGCCAATATTAACTGTAGATGACAGGAGATCTAAAAGACATGAAATTCCTAAGAGTTATGTAAAAGTCAGCCTTTGTGGAAGAAAGCATAGCAATGCTTATGCTGATGAGAACACTGCTGAATTATTTCATCCCCCATTAGACAGGGAAACACCTAACTTAATCTTCCACAACCAAATTCATATGAAATTAACCTTCACACTGTTTTCAGAGTACCTAAGCAAAATTTATATTTTTAAATCAATTACAGTATATTTTAACCTTCCAGATGGCACTGAAATATTGGGAAAATCGAGCTCGCCCTCCACTTTCATGGATCTTTTGAGTCTGTGTGTTTTATCTGGTACCAGAAGGTGTGGAGCTCTGTTTGTGCCAGCCTGAGGTGTGCAGGGGTTCCTGTGCTGTGCAGAGCAGGCTCTGTGTCTGAATCAGTGAGCACCCACACTGGTGGAAGCACTCTGCTGCTGCACTGCCTGGTGATTCAGCTGCACAGTTTGCTTCATCCTTAATGCATCTCCTGTCAATTGAAATCCTGTGCAGCACTGATGTCTTCTAATCCCATTATTTGTGATTCAGCCTTGCTATGAGGACAAACATTCCAAGCCTCTAAGAACTAACTGTGATAAAAGCCTAAATACTGTGACACAAGATGACATTATCAAATTCGTTGATTTTATTTTTTTAAAGGAATCACTCTCTATATAATCCCCATGTATGGTGTTCTTCGTGATGTGTGGAAAGAAAATAATTCAGTATTCATTCAGGTAATTTCAAACACAGCTCTTCTCCCCTGTATGTAATGATTGTTTTTCATTCTGTGCTGTGCAATTTAGCATTTGCTTCTGGTATGGGACAACCAGTCTAGACTGGCCAAATTAATCCTGGCTGAGGATAAGCTTGAAGGAATTGTTTGCCTCAAAAAAAAAAAAGATGCAAACAACTTCAAGAAGTACTTGTTACCTGCCACTCATCCACTGGATAAGACATATTAGAAATGTTGTAAAACAAGTTACTCCTTTTGTGGAGGAGGAGAATTAATGAAGCTTGATGTCCTTAACACTCAGGTGATAAATCCTCTTCCCTGCTGTAAGACTAACCTCTCTTCACTATGGAAATACCCAGCACTTAATAACCTGATGGTCCAGTGCTTTCCACACTTCCACATCCCCTCTCATGTGCCTGAATGTGTTTTCCAAATGCTTCTTGAACACTGTCAGCCTTGGGGCTGTGACCGCTGCCCAACCACCCTCTGAAGAGGTGAAGAACCTTCTCCTAATATCCAACCTAAACCTCCCCTGACAAAACTTCAGGCTATTCCCTGAGTCCTGTCACCATAGAGAAGTGATTAGTGTCTGCCCCTCTCCTTCCCCTCATGAGGAATTTGTAACTGCAATGGGGTCTCTCCGTGCTCTCCTCTCCTCCAGGCTGAGCAGACCAAGTGACTTCAGCCATTCCTTACACAATTTCCTCTCAAGGCCCTTCACCTTTGTTGCCCTCCTTTGGCTGCTCTCTAATGGCTGAATGTTTTTCTGATATTGCAGGGCCCAAAACTTCCCCCAGGACTGAGAGCAGAGCCCCAGCCCAGAGCAGAGCAGGACAATCCCCTCCCTTGCCTGGCTGGCGATGCTGTCCCTGATGGGCTGTCACACCTTGGAGAATGCCACCATCACACACACAGAGAAAATGAGAATATTTCCCAGTACTCAGGAGGCCTACAAGTGTTGGGATGTGCTTGTTGAAAGAATGGGTGCCCCAGGACTTTAGGAGCCAAGAAGAGATAGAAGTCAGTGTGTTTCTACATTGACTGAATGCCAGAGCTGCTGGCAGGGCTGCAGTCAGAATAGGGACTTGAATGCCTCAGTGCCAGTGGGGACTGGAGCAGAGGTGAGAGTGAAATGCCTCTCTCCTACCCTTCTCCCTCTTCCCACGGGTCATTTGCATCTGAATAAGAGTTTGCTAAAACTGTGTGTATAATCTGAACTTCCTGCACCTTGAGGTATGGAGACAGATCTTTTTCACATAGGAAGGAGGTTTAGCCTCGTCAATTTTGTGTGGCTACGTCAATTTACTCCAGCCAAAAATCTAATCTACTCCTTTCAGTTGTGACTCTTTAAATTAAGAACTTTTAACTTTTCATGTTGCATAAATGAAATAATTATATTGAAGCAATCTCACAGTCAAAACCTTTTTTACTCAATTTATTCTGCCAGAAAACACCTTGTTCAGAAATTGGAGGTATATGGTATTCCAAATATCTGAAGAAATAGCTATTCCAGTGTTTCTTGCAGAAAAGCCTCTTGAAGATCCAGGGCAATTTTGATTATAGAACCACAACATTTAATGATACTCATCAAAGAGTTATTTTTTTAATCCACTCCAGGAACTACGGGAGACTTTTTATACTTCCTTGTAAAAGCCATTCTCTCTCTGCTGCAAATTTATTTAACTGCAGTTCACACTAGAAGATGTTTTGTCCTGCTGTTTTTGTTCTGCTCTGGTGCCTGGCAATCTTGTTTATATTTAGAGACCTATGGGACAACTAGATTTGTAGGAAAAATCTGTTCCTATGTGTATTTGGATCTAAAACACTGCTCATGATCCTCTCTATTCTATTGAATAGGTCAAAAGAACTTCAAAAGGGTCCAAAAGAAGCAAGTTTGGATAATCTGCATCTGTACAACTTTCAACAGGATCACTTCCAGTGATTTTTTTTGGGGGGGGAATTCAATATTTCTTTAATATTTCTAAACCACTAAGAAAAAGTCATCGCAGTCATTAGTATAAATCCTTTGAATATTCTTTAGAATAATAACTTCTGATCATCTAGCCTGGTCTCTTCATTGTTTAGTACTTCTCTCATGAGTTAGCCTATGCAAATCTTAGTCAATATTTTCTTCTAAATTGGTCACAAACTTGAAAAGTTAAGATGAAAGAGACCATTAAAGAGATTACAAGTACTGCCCACTTGATTTTCTCTTCATAGTTGTGTTTAAAAATAAATGCATTAGCGGGCAGGTGTGCAATTTATATGTCTCCTTTCGAGAGAAAACAATTTTTTTTTCAGGAGTACTACTGATATTTTGTTGAATTATTTTATTAAGACACAGTAAGTTTTAGTGTTTCAGTAAAGTGCATAACAACTACAAAAACTCATTTAAATTATCAATGAAAACATTGAAGCAAATCATATTAGACTGGCTGATAATTGTAGTATAGCCACAAATAATTTAATTAGAATTTCAACATTTCATAGTTAATTACCGGGATATGAGCGGATGATGCTCTAATTTGACTTTGTTTCACCTTGAAAATTCTTTATCTGCAGACAGCACTTTCCCAAAATAATCAGTGTATTTAAAAATTTCTTGTTTTATATTCAAAGTAGAGAAGTGAACTGAGTTCTGCTAAGATAGATAAACATAAATAATACTCTAAGTTACAGAGAAAATCAGATTTTCTGTAGATGAACAAACATACATATTTTATGAATACAAGCACAAGGAAAAGACCTGTTTACTGGATTAAATGTTGGTTTGAATATTTCTGAATATAGTTTGTGTCTCATAAGGCACCTGAACAAGGGATACCACAGATCAGATTTTCCCTGTGTTGTTAATTTTTTATAAATGATGTGACCAAGTGTGGTTGAAAGCGATTTCATGACAAAATTAAAAACTACAGAAAAGTGCAAAAGCACAAATTGGTTTATACTGACACAGCTGTATCCATCCAGTGGTTCATTCCACTGCACAGATATATAGGTTATACATTTTTCAAGTTATAAAGCTGAAGAAGCTGAAAACTTCTAATTTCCTCATATGGACAAGCTTCAGTAGAGTTCTTAATATTACAGGTTCAAACCTTAATGTAAGAAACCACATAGTGATTTGAAAAAGTCTTTAACTGAAATTTTTGTGTGCCACGTTTACTCATGGGTTGTTTCCTGTCTCAAACATGTTACATTCTGGAACTGAAGGAAGAAATACAGCTGATTTTACACTCTGGTTCTGCAAGAACCATTCAATCTTTGGATCTGAAAGCCAGGAAATGTTTGTAAACATCAATATAATCTGTCTTTTTATATTATTCTGGAAGTACAAAGACAATGCCTCACAAAAATTTGTGATTCTACTCCATTCCTGAAAGCCTACTCAATTTATTTAACATTTGTAACTTTAAAACCACCTATTTATGCAGTTCTGGAAGTAGCAAAATCTGCTTTGTTAGCAAAAGGCTAAAATCCACTCTTATTCGTGTCAGAGTTCCTCATGGGCACAGTTTAGTTGAAATTGATGGAACAATGAAAGGAAGGAAGATGCTGCTATTAACAAGAGTATTTGTACACTGGGTTTTTTTTGAACAGACAATGCCCATCTTTCTCACCCAAACTGAGTCTACGTCTACAAATAACTTCTGTAAAAGGAACGGGACCTCTGGGTTCCATTCAGGAGTGTCCCCCTGTGCAATGTAATAAAAGCTATGGCAGATTTCAATCAGAGTGAAAAAATGCTTCTGACAGTACATGAAGTACTAAGTAATAAAAATTTGCCTTGATATGTGAACCTTGCTAAAGCTGGACTTGAGAGAGGATTGTACTGAATAGTTTCAATGGACAGCTTTAAGAAGCTTTTGATGAAAGATGGATGTGAACATTGGGATTTCTATACTATAGTGCATGTTGCAGTGTAGAGGTATAATTCTCTGCCAAAATAGGGCCATTCATGAGGATTTTTTATTTTTTTCCAGAAACAGGATAAACAAAAATGAAATGACAAATCATGAATCTGGGACACTGCATTTTGTTCTTCCAGGGTGTTTGTTATTTTACCTTGCTTACTCCCCTTTTTATATACTAATCTTTTCTCAAGTCAAGCAATATCTTTGATCTTGTGCTAAGTACACAAAACTTCTGTCTTGTCGGAGGGCTACACATTATTAAAATAACAGCAAACTCAGTAGCCACACACAGATTAGCTGCTATTGTAGGCATTCTCTACTGCCATTATTGGATGAAAAAATGTTGGACAAAGTGATTTCAAAAGAATTACACCGTATGATGGGTTCAAAATCAGAAGTTCCAAGGCTCTCTGTGGATATCCATGCTGGCTCCAGACAGACTGCAGGCTGAGATGTATTTTGCCACAGGTACAGGTTATGCTGTCTCCAGGCAGGATGAACTAGGATCCTGGAATGTATTCTAAATGTTTGAGCTCCTGATTAACCCAGTGCCAAAAGATTCTCTTCACATAAATAAATATTGTTGTTTAGTAGAGCTGGCATTTGAAGTCTTTTCTATAGGTACATGACTTTTATTTCCTCTTGAGGTTCCAAGTATAAATTTAATGTTATTTTACTTTCTCTTGTTTGTGATGACAATTCCCACAGTTACACATTTTATTCCAATTTTTTTCATTCTTGCAATTGTAATAAAACAGGAAATACAGAATGCAAGACATATAGATGTAATTTAAAGGAATTTGATTTTTTTCCATCTTGCTTAGTCAACATAATATAAGGCAAATTACTGAAGGCAAAATGCATTAAAGAGGAAAAAGCAGGAGGATGATAAACCCACAGAATTCACCTTCAGATCGGTTATCAAGCAGTGCACCTGGACTGCTTGCTAGGTTTTTGATTAAGGTGGACTCTAATGTCTTTTTCTCTGTCTCAGAGGGGGCAATTTACAGAAAGAACTAATAATCTTTGCTTTTTCTGTCCCTTACCTAGCACACCTCACAGGATTTTAACAGTCTGAAATTGTATTGTTTAAAGAGTAGAACAGACAATTGTTTAGCATGTAGTAGCTGGAGTTCCAGCACACGGGGGTAAATATCCGTGCAAAGGAACTGTCTGCAATCTTTGTCAATGTCCTTGTCTCTGGGCTGTTCAAGGCTCCAAACACAAACTGCAGTTTGTCGTGGCAAAGTGCCTCAGCAGCATCCTTCCCAGAATGAAAACCAGCTTAGCACGTATTGTAAGATGCATGTTTACACACATTGAACATGACTGCCCTTGCCAAAACACAGATATGGCCTTCTGAGGTGAGATCTGAGCCACTGAGCTGGTACCACTTTGGAGGTGAATGAAAACCTCAAAAGCACAGAGAGAGAGAGTATTAGGAGTGAATGAGGGACTGAAGTGCTTGGGCATGTCTTCAATTAGTTAAAATACATGACAAAAGCCTTAAGTGGCCTGGTAGAAATTCCAGGTACTCTTGTACACTATCTCCAAAAATGGCCTTAGGTGATACCGTGTAAGGAGACTATTAGAGCACAGACCAAGCCTTCCATGCTTCTCTCAGCACTCAGGATTAGGAAAGTTAGAAGGGTACATCCTTATTTATTCCCTTAAGCATTAGACTGTGAGTTTTCCTAATCACTCTAGAAGCTGCTGATGCCATCTATCACCAAGCCTGATCTTGCAAAGTACTCCAGATGTTCCTTATCTACTGTGTAAGCAACACTTTTAACACAATATGTGCATAAATTGGCATCCAACCAACTTTAATTGGTGTTCTTTTACTCTGCTTCTCAGAGAGTTGGTATATCAATCTCTTTACCAATTGGTTGGTAAAACAATCCCTTTCAGGGTTTTGTAAATCTCAGCAATGTGTGCTTCATCCCTTTCATCTGAAACTGGAAATCCTAGACTTTTTTATTGTTCCTTGTGGTTGTTTCTTCATTGCTTTGACCACTTTGCTTGTTCTCCTATGTGGTTGTTTGATCATCACTAGTCCAACTTGTGGTAGGATAACCAAAAGTATATGTATTACTTATGATGTAATTACACCAACACTTCATCTCAGTACCACTCTTGCTGATACCCAGCATTTCTGGGACATTTATATTCTGCTGCACCATGACTCCATGGTTTCAGAGAGCTGCCAGTGGTGATATCATAGCAGTTTTCTTAAACTGCCACTGCGAGTTTAAAACATCATAATACTGGCATAATTTTGATTACTTTTCTCTAAGCAATTTACCTTAATCTAGACTGAAGTTCAGCTGCAACATTTTTTACTCACTCACTCACTTTGGTGAGGTCCTTCTGGACTTGTAATGAGGATAAATCTT
The DNA here is from genome assembly GCF_963662255.1 of Cinclus cinclus. Taxonomy (NCBI): domain Eukaryota; kingdom Metazoa; phylum Chordata; class Aves; order Passeriformes; family Cinclidae; genus Cinclus; species Cinclus cinclus. Next base: position 9,699,880 of record NC_085050.1, read on the forward strand.
AGTTCTCAGAAGAGCTTTGTACCTCCTCTAAGTTCAAAGATTTCACTGCTCATCCCTTTCTACAGTGAACGAGCTTGTAGTGACACATATCCCTTCTTTTCCCTAATATCAGGGCATATGGATGTATTTCTTTCCCAGCTCTATTTCTGGGCTACATGTAAGAGCAGGGCAGCATCTAAGGCTGCACACAAGGTGTGTAACTGCTGTGGTTGCTCTCCTTCTCCATTATTAGCCCACAGAGCAGATGCAACTGCAAGTGGCTCAGCTGGAGCTGAGGAGCCAGGGAGGTGCAGAATCCCTGATTCAGAAGTTACTTATGCAAGAGCAGGAACAAGCGGACCATGTTGGCAAAGGAACACAAGGAAATAATGAGGACCTCAGGCACCCCTTATCTTCTGGAGTGTGTCCATTACAGGATAGTTTGTTTTTGTTTTTTTCAACAATGGAAGGTTGTGGACTTTTTTTCCTCACCCCAATAAATAGGAAAATTCAGTGTGTGTAGTGTAGAACAAAAAATACACTCTTTTGGCACCTTGCCTGCAAGGTGATTTGACTTTATTCACTGGCTGTAGAGATTTTTTTTCCTATTTTGGTAATCCACTAGGTCACATTGGCCAATTATTTGGGGTGGAATAAATTTATCAGGAAAGTAGAATATTCCTTTGAAGGGACATGGTTTGATTTATAGGGTTTTCCTAGGGGAGAAGTGGGAATTGTTTTCCATTTCATTCTGTTCATTCTTTCATGAAACTCTGGATCACTGCTTCCTTTTCTTCCTGTCTTCCAAGAATAGGGCATGTAAATTTATTTCTCAGTAAATCACTGAAGGGCTGCCAGATCTGTTGGCAGCCTGAAAGAGGATTGATGCTGTGGGACAAGCAAAATTGAGGGAAAAGGGAACTTTCCTGATTCCTAACAAAACCTATTTTAAATCAATTGTGTGAGGAACTGTAAAGGTTCATAAGAAATGTTAAGCCAAAAGCAAGGAGATATTTACTGCATCAATACAACTAAAGGAGGTTTCTCCTGGTGCTGGTGTGTAGGAGAAGCTGCACCTCTCCTGCTTCTGCTATTTGTCCCCTCCAAACAAGACTGGTTGTGATCTGCAGTGACTGGAGAGTGACTCACCTCACTGCACGTTTTGAAATCAGCCTGTTATGCCACCCTGATTCCGCAGCGCTCAGAAAACCCAGACAAAATTCAGGGAATTTTTAACATCAAACAAAGATCAGAGCAGCAAGAAGAAAGAGAGTAGAGCTGACTTTGTCAAGCACTAGTGAGGGTTCAAAGTTAGAATCAAAGTCAAAGCGTTTACCACTGGTCAAGAGTGTGCTCATTACAGCTCTTACACAGCTCCTATAAGCAAGTATGTTGTTACCTTACTTTTAGGTAATTATTTGTCAAAAAGCAGTGAGATATGGTTTAAAAAGAGTTACAAAGAGTAACAAAAATTAAAGTAAAAAGTATGAAGTAAAACCTGGACATTTTATACACCTAAGCCAAAAGTCATTAGATAACATTCTGGCTTTCCAGACTTGTTCTGTACATACTTACTTGTAAGCTAGATATTTTCCACCTCTTGCTAATTCTGTGCTAGTACAAATGCATGAAGTTAAACATATTGCAAGATTTTGCCTTATAGGGTCTGGTAATGCAAACCATAATTTCAGATTGAACACCTGATATTAGATTTCCAAACCTGCATGTTTGAACAGTGTACTATTCAGGGTATATTTTATAAAAGGAAGGCAAAAATAATTAACTGTCACTGAAGGCAAAGTAAATCAAGTGTCATTATGAACAAGAGCAAAGAATTAAGATTTTACCATGAGAAGAGAAAGACTGTGGTCCTTCCCACTTACCTCTGTACACATAACTAATACACCCACACGCTCAGGATAACCTCTTTAGGTTCCCCCCTTAGATCAAGGTACTTTAAAGGGTCAGTTTAGGTGTGAGGTGGGCTGCATCAATCCCCAGTAGTGACTAAGATCCCAATTTGGGCCTACTTCACCTGGGCTTTTGCAAATAGGAGTACTTGTGAGAGCAGAAAAAAAAAATTGCTTTGAGTTCCTAAGTAGATCATGAAAATCATAATGACAACACACATTGTGCTGTCAAAGAAAAATGAGACATTAATCTAGTTAGATGATAGACTGAAATATCTTTCTTTTGAAACACATTGTGAAAAGCAGTAGTTTCAGAACCTAAGAAGCTGGAAAAAGATTTAGGGATGTGATGATCCTAATAGCAGCACAGAAATTTATGTTATTGGGAAGCACATCTTCCATGAAAATGAGGTAGTTCATCTTGAACTGAAAAATATTCATATGAGGGACAGAAAACTTCAAAGACAGAAAATCAACTCATTCCCTGCACAGTCTCAAGTTTGACATCGTGGAGGGCAAGGCAGAGCCCTCAATCTGAGTCAGAGATCTGCTTCAGTCACTCAGTATCTGGGTGAATAAGGCCCTGGATATAACTGCAGGATGTGGCTTTCTATAGTCTGTCTTGAAAGGGACAGAAAGAAAGCATATCAGTCTGTGCCAGAGCTACAGGTACAGTGTACCACTGTAATTATTAACTTGTATCTTCAATACACTTTCCTGGTTGCTGCGGGTTACCACCTGTCAGTTGGCAATTTTATCACCCAGGGTGAAACAGAGCCCCAAACTTCAAATCTTTTAGCATTTTCTTCTTTTCAGGTCTTGTTTTTATTATCCACTGGATAACCATAAACAGCTGACAACACTGAAATGGCTGTGCTGGCAGTTTTGTGGATTTTTAACATAAAGAAAACACCCTATACTCTGCTTCTCCTGTTCCTTGTGTGTGACCAGGCAGGTTCTGGTAATTTTGGCCATGTTGCAGCTCCCACCTTTGCCCTATTGCCTCACTGAATCTGCAAACTCCCTGCTTTATCCAAGGAAGTATAGCCAATGTCCCTGTTTCCCATAACCTCTGATGAATGTTTGATAAGAACATCTGCAATCCAAGTCCTCTTGCAGATGGATCATGCTTCCATCTCACAATGCAAAAGCCAAGGTGACAAACTCTACAGAAAGCAGTGCCCTTGCACAATAACTTCTGTGTGCTTTCATGTCTTTCTTTCCTGTTTTTTGCTGCCTTTTTGGCTAATTTTCTCTTCTAATTGTATTTTACTTAGTTTCAGCTCACCCCGACATTGTGATTTGCTTTGCTGTTTCATTTGACACTTGAGCAAGATGCAGCTTGTTGTTACTGCCCTGTTCATTTCCATACTCTATGAGCAATCACAGCATCTCTTTGATGATGTTGCCCAGCTGCTCAGAGGTTCATTTCAGATCACTTGAAATTTTTCCTTGATTTTTTTCTGTCTGCTCAGTGGTGTCTGTCCCAGTTCTTTCTATCACAAAGAAAAATTTGACTTGGCAAATTTTGCTCAGATGTTTGGGATGGTGAACTGAAAGTAAGTGTAGATTAAGGGGCTGCCCCCATTGGTAATGAGACCTAGGACTCTGAATGTCTCTGAAGGAGAGACACAAAAATGTTAGCACAATGCCAGTATCAGAATCTTAACTCAAGATGTCATTCTGCCACAGAAAGAACTGGTAATTCTCAGTGTAGATATAAGTATAGATCATTCTCATTTCCCTTCTACACTGTTCCCACGCTGATCTACCAAAAAAATAAAGAAGGACCCTCTTCCTTAGGACTGCAGTTTGCTCTGTGCTTACACAGATTATGCAAATAATAGCTATGGTAATTTAAAATGCGAAATTTCCATCTTTGTGTGCAACTATCTCCATGCAACCCTCCATTACCCTGGAGCAATTTTATTCACCAGGAAATTTACAATTACCTGTAATTGCAGGAAGCATCTTAAGTTTTCAATGTGAGAGTGAGAACCAGTTATAATTCCTGTCTGCAGTTACAAATATTCAACCTTTTAACCTGGGTAACAGCTTCAAATAAAATCTCTTAATAGTTCTCTGATCTAAGCATTTCTTAAAACACTTGGAGTTCCTTTACAATTTTTTCAAGAATCACGATTCATAGTATGAAGAAAAAAATGGAGTAGATTAGTTTTTTAAATCCCTGATGTAAATCAAACTCAGCTCCTTAAGCACAAACCAGCCACTGTAAAACACACAGCATAAAAATCCCAAATACAAGACATAAGGGAAAGACTGAGGCCAGCCTGTAGCCTGTAAAAGATGTAGTTTAATTTTGTAAATTCATATTTTTCTAAACCATAATTTCTCATAACTTCTGTCATGTCTTTCAACTGAGCTCAACTTTCTATTCCACATTTCAGGGTGCTATCTGGGATCAGAAATATTGTGCTATGAGCCAAGAGAGTCCATTTATTTGGGTGTTTAGGTAATCAAACTATAGTCACCTGACCTCTCTCTGCATCTCAGTCCTTGAGGGCTACTCTTTCACCCTGCAGATGTGCAGACAGACCAAGGAACTTCTCTGATACAGAATCAGAGGATCATGAAGTTGGAAAAGATCTCTAAGATTGTGAAGTCCAGCCATTAATGAAGCATCACCATGTTCACCACTAAACCCCAAATTATTTTATCATAGAGATCCAAAAATGTCACTCTGCATGAGTGGCACATGAGGGAACTCTGACTCCCCTTGCCTCCACAGTAATATCTTCATCTTCATTTCCAAGGCTGGTCCTCAAGGAGCACAGTCGAGGGAGCTCTGTGTCACAGCAGCTTCTGAATCCTCCCAGGCTGCCTGAGATGAGCTAATTAAGCATCTACAAAGCACAGTACAAAGAGAGCTGATGGGAGATGCTTGAGGAGAGACATCTTTATTCACCAAAGAGGCGTGAAATTAGTATGAAAAAGGTTTCTAAAGTAGCCTCAATCAGTCAGTTTGTATAAAGTAAATCGATTAAACATTTGAATGCAGAGGTAGTCGGTAGCAAAGCTGAAGCACGTGGTCTTGCCATTAAAGAGTTACAGCATTGTACTGACACCAAGGCTGTATCTGATGGTGAGACAGCATTTTAGAAGTGTGTGGACTGTACCTGGTTCTACTCTACCTGCTCAGCTGACTTGGGAAGGGAAGAATTTAATTCCTGATCCATAATTCTATTTTAAATTTTCTTTTAACAAAAGTAAGTAGCCAATGAGCTGCTGTTTGGGGTATTCTCTGAGGGTCAAGGCTAATGAGAAGCATGAGATGAGGGAGCAGCACTATTCAGCACCCTTCATGTATTGGCTTTCCTTCCTTCTAATTAAAGGCAGAAGTCTCCATTCCACAAAGTCATTTTCAGTGGCACTAATACAGTTTGAATCACAGTTTGTTTCCAGCAAATGGTTTTAAAGCTGTGTTCTTGTAAAACTATCATTTGTGTGGGTCTCAATAAAAAACCCTTATGATACAGAACAAATGCCTTTGTTCATTCTGATGATTGTCAAATAAATACTTCATCCCATATTATCATTACCAGTGACAGATTTGTGTTGACAATAGTGCAGGCTATGAGCAGCTGCAGCTTCCTTCTAATAGACATGATCAGAGACGGACAAATTAATTTACATCTTTTAAGTAATACGTAAAATATATCATAATATAAGATCGAGGACTTGCTATTCATATTGTCTCACAGGAATGTTTATTCTGTAAATAAAACTGTGTTCATGAACCAGGGGGAAATCCTTAAATGTGTTCTGGAATGTCTGCATTTTGGGCTTTCAGAATAATACTGTAGCAATCCTATGGAGGAATTGATTGAGCTTTTAGAATGTTTTTGTTAGTGAGGGGTACAGTCTGATCTGCTGAATTTGCTCACTTTGTAGAGGATGTTCCTTTCCTAGGGTACCTCATGCCTGGCAGAAAAACATTACATGTGCTTGGCCCAACTTCTCTGGGCTTTTGAAATCCAGATCTATCATGAATGAGAAGCTACACTTCTGTTCTTTTCACCTAAACTCTGAAAGGCTTTCCCTAATGGTGTGCTTAACTGTCCTTGCCTCTATGGTATATTCCTGATCTTTTTTGGTCTTCTCCTTTTCCATAGCTGCTCTGGTTTGGTTTAGGAGGGGTTTGTTTAGGTGATGTGCCTTGAATGACTACTCTTAGAAAATGATCAGAAGATGCAGAATAACTGCTGAGAGAACCCAGCTGGTGAGACAGGGAATCAGACATTAGGAAGTTTTAGGTGTTCCTGAGCACTGGTAGGGGAACTCTGTCCTACTGCCACAGGGGATGACTTGCGCCCTCTGTTATCCAAGTTTCAATCTGTCTGTGCCCCTTTTACTTTTTCTCCCTGGAAAAGTCCTCCTAATCAGCCCTCCCTTATTTTTTTTTTTTTCTAAGCTACTTCTCTCCTTTAACTCTTTTTCATTCCCTTCTCTGCCTCGTCCTCCCCAAAGTCCTGATCAGCTGTAGTATTACTTAACTATACTTGCAGATACCTCTTCTCCTATTTTCCATTTTCATTTAAAATGAAAATTCTCTGGGGCAGTGACCTCCTTCAATTTGTGTCCATAAAGCACTCTGGGGACCTATTCTTGAATAGCATTAAACACAACAATGATAAATCTGACTGCTAATGATATAAGCAAAGGAGCAGGAAGGCAGATCACAGACAGTTCACTCTTCTGCTATTGGTATTGCTGCCACAATCTCATTTTCTCTTGCAAAACACAGAACTAAAGATCAAAATTACATATTGAATCTGGACTCCTTTTTATATCAGGAAAGCTAAACCCTTTAGGGGAAAGTTGTGTCAGGGAGATTGCCCCAGCAAAGAGTAGTAATAGAGTAATAGAATAATGATGTCAATGTACTAAACAGATTTGTGAAGGAATTAGACAGTATGTGCTGATTTTTGTTCAGATATGTGTGTCTCTGTCTTGCTCTCGCAAATTAGACAGAGCTGTGCTTTAACATCTGAGGGCAGATTTGGGAAACTCAATTATATAGAAATCAAGCTATTATGCAGCTTTTTTCATCAGTTTCATACTGCATTTCCTGTTCTAAGATGGGATAACTTGCCAGTGCAGCAGAGAAATTAGTACTGTTCTAGAATATTATTGAGCATAAAGCTCTGGAAATGTAGAGAGGTTATTACTCCCTAAATAATATCAAATGGATCTGCCAATACATAAAACCATTTCTTCTGAACTAAAAGGCTAAACCTTCTGATCACAATCTTCCTTCTAAGTATTTAGAAACCCAAGAGAAGCTCTTCAGTAGTCCACCATGTTCCTTATGGTTTAGCATAACCAGCTTGCTAGAACTTCTAACTTTAATGTCAGTTGTTTACTGTCACGTAGTCATGTACTTATCTTAAAAATCAAGGTTAAGAAAGAAAAATAACAAGCAAAATAAAGAAAGCTAAGAACTTGTTTAAAATAAATAACTTGTTTAAAAGTTTTTTCTTATTCTCCAGCACTAGTTAGAATCCCCCAAACAATCACTTACTTATTTTAACTGAAATAAATGAGATCTGATTTGTCCAACCATAGAAATTAAACTCTTAGAACTATATTGTAGATCCTTGAATAATAATGATGTCAAATCTACTTAGAAAAAACAAAATTAATTCTTCTCCATTGTACAGATATACGGCAAAGTATTGGTCTGTTTTTTTTTTTTAATTCTGGGTGCTTTGAAGTATGTGCTTTCACTGAATATTATTTTCCCTATTTTTCTTCTCTTATTTTCCCTCTCTGCATAGTTCATCAGTGATAATTGTCACTGGAAGTAAGTTAGAATAAATCATTCTATGCTACAAACTAGGGACTTTTTGCAAGCAGCTGTTGAACCTTAACACTTCTGGTTTGTACAGCAAATTGAGAGTTAGATTACATTTCTTTCAGTTTAAAAAAAAAAAAGAAAAGAAAAAAGAAGGTAGTTTTGTTGCTTCTTTCACTGTTGCAGATTATTGTAGGAGGGAAATTAACCTCCCACCACACCTTCATTTCTTATTTTCCTAAGCTTTCCAGGCCTGATTCACTGCTGTATGACTTCAGTTTTAAGAGCTGTTACAATGGGTATGCACAGGAAGGAGTACAGCTGGAGTAGCACCATGGAGAGTCAGACCTATTATCTTGGCAAGTGACTAATCCCACGCTCCACAGCACAGACTTTAGAACATCAAACTTCTTATCCAGGAAATAACTTTCTGCTCAGCACAAGTGCTACTCACCTGAGCCTTCTGCTCTCTGCGTTTCCTGAGACAGCTATACTGAGGTTCACTTAAATAAAACAGGTCCCAGAAATATATAAATTCCAGCGGTAAAAAGTTCACGCCTAGGAAAAATTGGCCATTTCACAGAGCCCAAGCAGAATGAAAATGGGGAATCACCAGTGACCGAGTCCAAAAATGGACTGACCAAACTATTGTGAAGAAGGGCTATTTGTGTTTGCAGGTGGAACGAGACAACATTCCTGCTGAAATTCAGTGGCGAGAGATGCAAAGTCCTGCTCCAGTGAAGGAGAACACTGGCTGGTGGGAGCAGCTCTGCTGCAGACGCCTCAGGGGTCCTGGTGAGCAGCAAGCTGAGCATGAGCCAGCCAGAAAAGGTGCCAGCAGCTCCTGGGATGCATGAACTGAATAAGAATCAGTGGACTGAAGTGATCATTCACCTGTACTCAGCACTTGCTAGAGCACTCTGCATCCAGCTTTGGCCTCCCAGAGCAAGTAATCTCTAACCTGCAGCAAATTCAGCAGAAGATCAGTGATATGGCAATGGGGATGAAGCCCTGGGAGAAGAGACTGAGGCACTTGGGCTTCTTCAGACCCCAGAAGAGATGGCTTCAGGGGTCTGGACAGCAGTCTGCCTGTACCAACAAGGAAGGGAAGGCAGAGGCAGGCTCTTCGCAGTGGTGCCTCACAGGAGGACGATAGACAATGGGATTAATGTAAGAAAAGAGAGATTCAGGCTGAGTAAAAGTAAAAGCCTTTTGCTCTGTAAGGATAGTGGAGCAAGGGGACAGACTTCTGGGGAGAAGGTGCAGTCCCCATCTCCAGAGATTTTCAAGCTCAAACTGAACAAAGTTCTAAGCAGCCTGAGCTGACCTCACAGCTGATCCAGCTTTGACTAGGAGGTTGGACTAGAGACTTCCTGGAGTCCCTCCACCCCTAAAGGACATGTTCTTGATCCTGCAGGAGCAACAGTGGTGAACAGTAAACAAGTGTTATATAGATAGCTTCTAAAACTGCTGAGATACCAGATCTTGTATGAGGGTAAAATAACATCCTATTTGGACACAAAAAATATCTTTAAATTTCCCCCTCCCCTATGCAATATTAAGCAGTTCAGTGATTTTTGTGTCTATAGCAATATTTAGGCCATATGGCAATTCACAGCACTGAAGCCTGAAATATTTGAGTATCAGCAGTATGCTGGGACAGAATCAATGCATGGGTCAGTATCCTTTTTCTGATTCATCCCCCTATTGAATTATTGCCATTTTATAGTGATTTAGGAAAGAATGTCAAAGCCTCCAAATTCTATCATGTAAGCAAATCTGTTTCTGTTTTATAAGTTTATGCATGAGTTTATGAATTTTCTTATCCAAATTGATTTTTCACTTGCTTGCACAACTACAAGGGGTGGAAACAAAAACCCCATGATTCCAATTGTGCTGATAAATATATTCCAAATTATATTGGGGAAAAACACCTGCCTTTTCCCCTAAGGAACAAATAACCTAACTTGTAGGACAAGAATCAATGTCACAAATGACTTTCTTTTTTATGTTTATATGATGAAATGCTTTCATTTTTTAACAGAGCAAAATTCTGTAAAACCAGCTGGATTCCTTCTTACATTTATATGAAAAAGGTTGTTCTGTAGAGTATACAGCTGTAAAAGTACTGATAGAACTTCAGATTGAATTTATTTCTTTCTCCTGGCCTTTCCCAAATTAGAGTCTTTTTCTATTCTCCTAGTTAAATAAACAGGGACTCAGGAGAGGGAAAGAGCACATTACTGCATCTACTGTGGTGGTTTTGGTACAGCCCTGGGGCTGGCTGAATCCCTTCCCATGCCACCTGTATTAGTGTTCACCTTTGTCTAAACCGTGTGGTCATGAGACTGGGGGGGCAACTGGTATCAGTGCTACCAACTTTTAAAAGCTTTGCTCCCCAAAGATTTATTGCTCAGGAGAGGGAGAGGAAGTACTGGGTTTTAACTATAATTCCTAACCATTTCTACCAGTTCCTGGACAGTCAGTGGAAGGGAACAATGACTGTTTTAGGGAGACTGATATTGCTGCTGCTGACATTCAGAAATATCCTAGCTATGCTGCCATTGACTTCACAGGGAATTTAAGATCTTTTTTTAGAGAAAGTAGTTTAAGTCGTTACTTCTTCCTTACATCCACCTCCAAGGTTAGTTCAGTGCTTTAGGAAACTCTGGATCTCACTAATTCTGTTTTGATTTTAAAAAAACCAAACAACAATACTTTATGGCATTCTGGAGACTCGTTTAGAACATTTTACTAGGATTTACTGCGAATAGGATTTTCTAATTGTTGCCTCAAAAAATTACTGAAAGAGAATCAGGAATTGCCAGCTTTAACATTATGTCCTTAAGCCTTTGCTAAAGTGAGCATCCACCCAAGGGAATATTAGAAGCTGTTGGCTTAGCAGAGGAAAGCTTTAATAAAAGGTCAAACAAAATCATGGTGGAATCATTAATATGTTTTCAAGGGGACACTTAAGACAGGCCCTTCTCTGGACAAAGGGAAAATAAAGAGGACTCAAGAAGGAAGAGCCCTTGTTGTGTATTTATTCTATTGAGCTGTGGGTTTTGAACAAATATTTAATTTGACCTCAGAGAAATGCTTGGGACCATTGAGCATCCCAGGTCAAACAGCAATCTCTGTGCCTTTTGGTGTATGAAGCATAAATATATAATGGAAAAGAAAAAAACAAACAAAAAAAAATTGGCTCCAAAAAAATTTATCAGATTAGATTTACTTACAGGGCTTTTAGAGAGGTCACAAACATTGAAACTGAGAAGGGCAAGTTCAGATTTCCAAGATGTGCTCATGAAGAAATTCTGAAAAGACCTTAAGGTTAATGGCAGATAATCTCAATGTGTTCTTCCAGTGAGGTGTTGGGGAATAAAAGTTACAAAAAATCCTATGAATAACAAAAAAAAGGACATTTCCTTGATATCAATAATATGCCAAGGAACAGAATAGTTCTCTGAGGGCTTGAGCCCAGAGCTGGAAACAATTTTGTAGCCTTGCCGAAAGAGCAAACTAAGGTAAAGTCTGGAGACTGCCAGAGAAAGGAACCTTCTAAAGAAAAAGAAGTCAAAGCGAGTCACATGAAAAGCAAATTAAAATATCCTCTCAACTAAGAGATGATACACAGCTGCAGTCTAGTAGGATTTAGCATCTTCATCATACATATGAGGGTTGCATATTGTTGTTTATAAAGAAAATGTTAAAAAAAAACTTCCTGTAAATCTGATTTAAATCCAATAGTCAAAAGATAAAGCACCAAAAATGAAAAGTGCAATATTTTTCTCTTCATGCCAAATTAACCAATTAAATACTTGTTAATGGAGTTTGTAAACTCATCATAAATTGAATCTCCTGTTTGATTCAATTCCTTTCAAAATATGTTCTAGGAATTGCATAAAGAAATCTTTTCTGTAGCAATTATCAGTGGGATTCAATGGTCTGTTTTATGTAGAAGGTCAGTTGAATGACCATTTTTGCCTCCCTGACCTATAGACCTATAACATTTAGGAGTTAGACTGTACACTTTAAAATGTGGTATACTGTATAACATAGAAAAGATTTCAAATTCCTGTTTTACTCTTGCACTTAAATGAATTTAGTTCTCAGAAGCAACTGTAATTGAAGCAATCATTAAAAAAATGTTATTTTTCTATGTAAATATGCCTTCTGCTACCTAACACTGCTGCAGTAGTAACAGGACTGAGAGGCTGTGGTTACTATTTACTCAGCAATCTGTACCTTCAGGACCAAACTGACAACTAGGATTAGAAGCAGGATTGGCTTTGTGCTGTCTGACATGTGGAACAACAACGTTGCATCATTTACCTTTAAATTAAAATTATATATACCTTTAAATTAAAATTGTATTTGTAACTTAACTACCAAGGTGGGAAGGCAACTACAGGCTCCTGTTTATTTCCAGCAATAAATATAATAGCTACTTTTTAAAACAGCACAACCTATAAAATTTGAAATCAGAAAGTCAAATGAGAGTAATATCACATTCCATGAAATTTATCAAAGGTTTTATAGCTCTAATCAGTGGCCCAAATAGAAAGGCTGGTAAAGGTTTACTTGTGATTTGAGTACTTCAAATAGTTACTTTGGCCTTTCATCAGAGAGTTGGAACAGCACAGAGATCTAACAAAACTCTGATATTGTCATTTGGGTACTTCTCTATACCCAAATCTTTCTTCTTCTGACCATTAGCACAGAAACAAGTGCTTTTAATTAGGTAATTTTTCTGCAGCATGTGACTGTGAACAGAATTATTTAATGCTAACATGAATGGCAGAAGCTGAACTGCAGTGTGTTAAAAACGGATGCTAGGTAAGACTTAGAGCTAATTATTTGGTCCTAATTGTCACTGATTTCAGAGAAACTATTCCCACCTTGTGACTGGGGTCAGAAACTTTCTCTTTCTTCTTACAGCGGACACATTTTATCCTTATGTCTGCAACAGAACTCCTAATATCTACCTGAGGTGATAAACCTTGGACTTCACAAGGTCTAGCAAAATCTGAGTTTTTTCAGCTGAAATCCATACCATGTGATGAATTTTGTGCAATGGGTTTCACAACTGATGTATGTAATAGCATGCTTGCACTAATTGCATTACATTAAAGGGTTTTAACCTTTTTTTGTCTAAATGTACTTTAATATAACATTGGTCAATGCAGAGACAGTGGAGGATATTTCAGGGAATGTCATTAATTGATCCAAGACTGACGAGAAAAACAGCAATCATCAATAAAATATAAAAAGAGTAAAACTTACAACATACTGTGACTTACATAACTGTAACTTACAACATACTGAGTGCATACTGTAATAAAACGATTAGTAGCATTTAATGAAAATTCAATAATATGCCATTAGTAATGTGAAATATTTTTAGCAGTGAGGGTGAACTGGACTCTGCCCCTCAGAGCCTTTAATCAATGACAGATGTCTCTCCTAAAGGGTATGGGGCTTGATAAAGATACTTGTGGCTGTGATTTTGTGACCTGTAAGACAAAGGAGATTGGAGTGGAGCATTATGCTGATCTCAGCTGTTCCTAAAATATCTTCAGCTCTTCCACATCTAAGTTACCTTCAGTATTATAAAATTAGAAAATTATACATTTCCCGGAGCTATGGCAACATGGAGTTATTTTGCAAATTTCCTTAAAAGAGAAATGTATTCTATGCAGAAAGCTTAGGGAAATCTTAGGCATGGAAGAATATTTTCCATTCACATCCTCAGCTCCTTTCAGAAAGCTACATAGTGATAAAATGGCAGAATATAAGTGAGAGAGGAAAAGCTACCAGGATCATACCAAGTGCTTGTGATTTAACAGTTAAAAGAAACTAGGATGAAAAGTAGAAAAACCTCAATTGAGAGGCTCAGATTAGAGCCAAAAACAGATTCTCTTTTTCCAATATGTCCACAGACAGCATCAATTGAGGAAGCAAAAATAGAAGTTTTATGGATAGGGCACATCCTCTGTCAAATGTAGATACATGAATTCTAGGAACTCTGGGATCCATAATACTCTAGAAATCAGGTAGACATTTATCAGCTTCTTTTTCAAAGGAAGTATGAATAATAGCTAGGTCTATTTAATTGTACTGCAGAAAGAGCATAAGGAAGCCTTTGTGCTGCAGGAGTGGCTGTGAGAGGCAAGGAGGAGCTGACTAAGTCAGGAAAGGAGTGTTTTAGGACATTCCTAAGAACCTCTCTCCCCAGCCACCTCAGCTGAGCCCCTTTCAGCTCCTGGGGCTATGCCAGTTCCTGTCCTTAGGGCTGGATGGGACAGTGCTGTGTGCAAGACTCATCCTGGTGCTGGATCTCTGGGAACACGGAGATAAGAGACAGAGATACTGAAGTTTAATAGACAGCAAACTAGTAATTTATGAGGAGATATGCACCCTAAGTAGCTCTAAAGTTTAGGGTTATTTTGTAAACAAAATAGATGCCAGGGAAGAGGAGGTAGGAATAGGCACAAGAGACAGCTTCTTTCCCTGGCCGGGAATTCACCCCCTGCCTGTGTCGGGAGCCTGCACTCCTTTCTGAAGCCAGAAACAAAGGCAACAAATAACTAGAGCATGGCTATTCTTCCCAGGAAAACACCAACACTGACCTATGCCAGAGAGTGACATTTTTTCTGCATTCCAACAGCTTTGATTTCTGTTGTTGTATCACACTTCAAAAACTGAGCATCAGCATAAGTGGGGAGCAAAGAATCAAAGGATGGAAACATTCATTACCAGTATCACCTTTACAAAGACTACTCTCCTTTGAACTTTCATTTCTAGGAATTCCAAATTCTACTGTGTAGTGAAGCCATGTACCTTAGAAAATTAGTGATTTCTTGGATTAGTATTAGTATCACTTTCTGTCACTAACTTTTCAGTGTTCTGTAAGTAATAAACAGTGTCACCTTTTTATTCTCCAAATAAAGCCAGCCTTTCACCTCCTCTTTTACTTTATAGATACCAATAACATTTTATTTCATCTGGTCAGACTGATTAACACTTCTAATTAAATTCAGAGCAGTTGTTCTCAGTCCGAATTTACATTTGAACATTCCAACCTGTTTTGGATGCAAAAAAAGATTTTATGCACAAAGGCCTGTGGTTTTTTTTCCCCACCTACAGAGATTGATCTAATGAAAGATATAAGCTCTCCATAAAATTTTTATTTTAATTTGCAAGTGTTGTAAATTCCCATTAAAAAGTTTATCCTGCAACTGGAGCCCCTGGTTTTAACAAGGGAGATTGTATTATTAGATCTCAAGCCTGAGACTACTCAAGTGCATTATTATTAGACAAATAATCATTTTTTCTGCACTGAAATTACATCAAGTGCTACAATGACAGCAAGTACTTGATAATATAAACACAACTTAAGGCTGAGTAACTGCTGGGTTTCTGACATACAAATGGACTTCCTCAAAAAATCTGGTTACCAACATATTTTATGTTGCTGTTGCTGTCAATTCTACTACAATTAGTATTACTCCTAAAACATGCTCTTCTGTGCTGCAGAAAAACTGACACGAGGTTATATTTCTTTCTTTTTTATACAGAAAAGTTTTGTGGTTTAAATGCCTTGGGTGAAAATTGATTAGATTTTAGGCTTAGAAATCATATACTTGAAAAAATTCTGCATATTTTCTCTAAATATGCAATATCTTGAAGCTCAAAAGAAAGTCACTGAAGTCACTAGGAACATTTATGTCATATGGGTTTAATATGGGAGTGTCTACATTACAATTTAGATACAGTAGATAAGCAACAGTTTGCCTATATCTCCCTGATTTTTAATTTTTTTTTTTTTTCCATTTTGGATAGAGGTATTCAGACTCAGGGTACAGACCTTCTGTTTTTCTGGCAATGTTTTGTTCTGTACTATACTGTTCCATACAAACCATCATTTTCCCTCATTCCTGCTTATTGGTATGGCTGAAAACAGCAATGAAGGCAAAATAATTCTTAAACAGGAATATTTTGGCACTTCAAAATGAAAGAGATTTTTTCTTTTAAGTAAGGCTAAGAATTTGACAAATTTGGTAGATCTCAGTCTTTAGGCAAGGTTTGTGAGAGATCTTAATGTATTAATACAGAAGTACATGGCTGGAATAGTGAGGGCGAGGAATACATTTTCAGCTTCAACCTCTACACACAATTAATAATTTTGAATTTATAAATAAAAATAATTTTAAGTAAGCAAGATCTGTATAACTAATTGGTCTTTAGAATGAATTGATAGCCACTAATGCAAAATTTATTGCAGTCTACATAGAACAGGTGAGAGGCATCAATGCTTTGCAAAAAAATATTAACTCTGACTGATAAACTCCAAATTATTGTAGTTCATCTGCACTGTATTTTCACAGTCTAAATTTTTAAACTAACCTGAAATTTAAGAACAATTTTCTGATTGAGATCCACTTCTTCCCAGCTGCTCTTAGAACCTACAAGCCCTTTTGGAATTCAGATCAGACCTCTGACCTCTGCCTACACTGGTCAGCAAGCTGGGTGCTCTTGTGTGTTCTTTGTGAGTTACAATGCACAAGCCAATGTTCTGGGGACTCCTTGTTGAAAAGAATGATGCTTAACAGGTATTACCTTTTGGGTAGTCAAATCTCCTTATATTGTCAGGGTAATCCCATGAGCACATAGGCTATAATGAACAGTAAAGTCATAATTTTCCCCTAATATTAATGTAGAAGTTTCTTTCTAATATTTAAAATATCCTCAGGGTAATTTTCACATTTAATTGAGTGTATGATATAGATTAATCATATTTTTGCATATTTAATTGCTGTTTTTTAAAATATTATCACATGCTTCCCATTGGACAGATTTCTACATGCACAGTGACTTTTTCTGGTGCAAAGGTTTAAGACTGGCATTAGCTGGGTTCCTGCCATTGTGACCCTTTCTGTATCAACAATATGTAGCAGCTAGAAATGCTAGAAAATGAGCAATCACAGTTTTACACCTTCTGTGAGTAACATTTATCTTATTACAGGGATTATAACCTCACTCATCTGTCCTGACACAATGCGTTGCCTGGTTTCTCCAGTTTGTTTCATGGTGGATTGAATTAGTGCCACTCTCTGGATTGGATTATGATGTTTTTTAAAAAGGAAACAAATTATTTGCATTCTATCCCTTCTCAGCTTTAGCTTACTTCTCCCCTTAAACTACACTCATGGACGACAACAAGATTTAAAGTAAGACAAACATCCTCTTCCACCTTGGAGATTTGTTTTTAGTCTAAAGAATTAATTGCAAACCAGATTCTATTTCACAACTGCTGCCATCAGTCTTTTTTTTGTTGTTGTTATTTTTTTTACTTTTCATATAACAAATGGTATTTTTGAGAAATGGTTTGCATAATAGATAGTCACTCCCAAATTTCTTCTGCTGAGCAGTACGAATTATGTATGAATAAATGGAGAATGCATATACTTTAAAAGAAGTCAGGACTTTCCACAGTAATGCTCCCCCTCAGCAGAAGACAAACACCTCCAGCTCCTCACCTGCATCTTCTAGGGAGCAGACCTTTCCCCCTTTTTTTTCCTTCTCTCCATAAGACCAGCCAAACTTGCAATCTCCCTGAAGAAGGCAAAGCAACTGCTGCTCTCAACTGGAAAAACGTAAGGGGTGATGGTGACAGCAGGAGCCCTGCTGACAGCCTTGATAACAGCTCAGGAGATTTGTGTAACAAACACAAGTGTTCTGCACAGCAGAAATGCACATGTGAGAGAAGGCATAAGATTTGCTAATGGTGTAATGAGTATAATTAACCCTGCAACACATTAATATACAATTTGAAATGCTTGCTGACTAGATAACAACAATGTTTTGGCATTGAGCGTCCTTGAAGGCAGATTATGTTTTTTAAGGTAGTTAGGAAAACTGATGTTTCATAACTCTGCGACAGCTGACACTGTAACAGTGTAGTGATGTAAATTCAGTGTTAACAAGCGCTCAATATTTTGAAAAAGATCTAATTTGCAATTATCACTTACAGGAGTACATCAGATGGGTTAAGGGTAAGCACGTGCTTTGAGATGTAACTGCAAGAGCTGTTCCCACAGGGGAGGTCTCTGTGATCTCTCTCTTGCTTTATTGTGTACAAACCAGAGAAACTGAGCTTGTTAACTGAAACTTGTTAAAAAGCTTACTCGATTTTCCTGGGAAAAAGCATTTAATATGCATCAGGTTGTTCTTACATTGAATACAGACAGCATTTAATTTCATCATTTCCATGTGACTGGTCAGCAGGGTGAGTGCCCATGTTCTCTTTGCCCAGAGTGTCTTTAACTACCAGTCATGGACAGTTAACCATGGAATCATACAGGAGAAGAGCTGTAAGATCATTGAGTCCAAGCACTAACCCAGCACTGACAAGTTCGCCCCTGAACCGTGTCCCTAATACCATATCATACTATGATTCCATGACTGTATCTACGTGGTTTTTACTTCAAAGGTCAGTAATTCTGTCACTTCCCTGTGCTGCCTGTTCCAATACCTTAACATCCTTTCAGTGAAGAATCTTTTCCTAATGTAACTTTTTCATGTGTCCCCTGCCCTGTTGTTGTCGGGCAGGGGAAAGTTCCAAGGTTTGTGAGTGCTGGCCTTTCAGGCACTCAGCTTCATGGCTTCTCACAGAAACCTGCAGTTTCCAGCCAGCATAAAAAGACCAGGAAAGCAGCTCAGACTTTCTCCACAGGCTTTATTATTGCCCGTGAAGGGGTCAGGCTACAAATCCAGAGATGGGGGATCACACATGTAATTTTATAGGGTCTGGGGGGATCACAAGTAAACCAATGGAAAACAGGGTGAACACATTTTGGCCAACTACATTATCTTTCTTTGTTTGGGACAACAATTATAAAGAACCAAACCTAACCAAAAATATTCTAAAAAGATAAGAAGAAGAGCTTACATTTTTTCAAACATGAGTAATTCTAAGCAAGTAGTTTTTCTTATCTCAGAGGAAGTTCCAGGGGGCCCTCACAGGAATCACAGGAATGTCTGAAGAGGGATTTATTTCCTCTACATCCTAATGTCCAGTCAAAACCACCCCTGGTATTACTTGGGGTGACTTCCTCTTGCCCTATCACTGGTTACCTGGAAGAAGAGACCAATCTCCATCTGTCTTCCTTTCAGGTAGTTTCATAAAAATTAGGTTGCCTGGTGGGCAGGACTTTCAGAATCTTCTGAGCTAATTTATTATTTCAGATAAATAAAACCTGAAACTATCAAAATCACTTGTGCCCAGTCTCCAGAAAGTCTGAACCTGGTACACACACATCTAGGCCCATCTACACAAACTGAAGCTGATAAATCAATTTCTATGAAAGCCAATAAGCAGTTACCATGCTGGAGGAAAACCACATTTTGTCTTGATGAATTATGTGCCAACAGACCAACATCTGCAACACTGTATTAGCACAGATGAAAACCACAGTTAACCAGGAGCAACAATAAATTAAAGAAGAACTTATGCAAATATATTTGAATGGGCTTGGCTGTACCTGCACATTTTTTCCTGAAGTTATAACACTAAAATACTGAACTTCCAGTTTCCATAGCAATGTGTCAGTGGTGCTCACAGGAAGTAAAAAAAGACCATCATTTTCCCTCAGTAAAACAAATTCCCAAGGAAATAAGAACAGATGGAGGAAAACAGAAACATCTTGAAAATATTCTTATTATTTAGGGATGGAAGAACTTCACAAGTTTTAGGGCAGTGGTTTGAATAAACACCTTAACATCTGAAGTCTCATTTGTGTGTTATGCAAACCAACATAGCTTTCAGATGCCAGTATCAACACAGGTTTCCATCATCTGGTTTACTCTTCTTAACACTAACCCAGTCTGGATAATTTTTGGGCTCTCTTGTGCAAGGGAGGGATAAGGAAGTAAAACAAGTCCAGCAGATGGTCTCTGAGACTTTTGGGGAGTTTGAGCACATGATGTGTGAGGAGAGATGGCTCTGGGATTGTCTGTCCTGGAGAAGGGAAGGCTGAAGGGAGCAGTGGGGGAATGTGGTACCTCATTGATGAGGGGCTCTAAGGAGAAGGAGCCAGGCTCTGGTCAGAGGTGCACAATGGAAATGTGCTACAACAGGAAATTCTGATGGATATATGAGAAAAAAACCCCGATCACCCTTGAATGTGTGCCTGAGTCTGTGGAATTGCTGGGTACTCAGGACTCAAGGAGGCCAGGCCCTTGATCTAACTTTGAACTGAGCAGGATGTTGGACTGGATATAGAGGTCCTTTCCAACCTAAGCTGCCCTGTAACACTCTGTAACTTAATTCCTGAGGTGATTTAACAGACACTTCCATCTTCATCTGTCACAAGGCTCAGTGGAAAGACCCAGCAATGGAAAGATGATCAAAGCACCCCTGCACAGCAGGGGTAGGACAATGGTCTGACTTAGATGAGTTCTTTGGCACCTTATCCTTCTCATCTGGCTCCATGCAGTTCTTACAATGGGGAAGCTCTCTAGGTTCTCTCCCTTCTTTTCTATAACCTTACCACCTCTTGTGGATGGCAGATGGTGACAGCCAGATGACACCCATGGAAGTTAAGGTACCTAACATCATTTGACCATGTTGCTGACCCAGATGATGTAAGTCAACTCTGAAGATGCCACTGCAAAGCCTGAGACTGCTTCCTACTTCTCAAGTCCTCCATTAGTGCAAAAATCAGATGAGATTCATTTCTTCAAGAGAGAGGCTTTTTCTTTGTAGTGCCAGTGCCTGGGTACATGCAGGGCTGTGCAAATGAGTAACATTATCCAGGAGTGAATGCATTAATGAACTCAAATGATTAATCTCACTGCGGGTGTTGGATTGTCTGGCTGCTACAAGTATTGTGACACTCAGTGTCTGAACACAGCTGAAAGATCATCTTACAGGAGATGGGGCAAACAGCAAAACAGAGGGCCTCTCATATGCCTTTTTCTGACTTTCCAATGGCATATTTACAATGCAGCTACTTTGGCTGATAGGCACTGTAATGACCAATTTTTTTTTTCTGGGACCTATTACAAGGATGCTCATTCAACACTTGAAATCTGCTATTTCAGCTCTATTATACATCACTGGCTTAAATAAAAAGAACTCTGAAGACCAGGGAAAAAAAATCACATAATATCTCCATTATCCTGACCTGAAATTATGTACTATCCTTTGAAACTTGCAGGTTCAACATAACTGGAGTTTCATTGTTATTGAAGTATGTATTCTGGCTTGGGAATGGTTAGGAATGACTGAGAGCCCTTCCCTAATCTGAGGATAGTAGGAACAGCCTTGATCCAGCCACATGTGAGGATCACTCAACATGCTGCTGCAATTTGCAATAAATGTCCTTGATTTCTTTTTTTCCAGAAGTGTATATTTGCTACAGGTGCAGGTGACCTGAAGAAGTGTCTCTTTATGTAAATATTTGCCTATATTTTCCAGCAGTGCCAGTTGCTTCAGAAAGAGTTTCTGCCCCTGCCTGTGGGGAATCCAGGTGTCATTATATTATGAATATCATCAAATTATTCTCTTCAATGAGCATCGTGAAACTCTGGCTTTTATGTGTGTGATCAGATAAAACAGTGATTATCTAAGTTTGCTTATCAATGTGGGATTTCTTCATACCTGAAAGTGAAACTATGCAGAACTGGGTATGAACCTCAGAACATTTTTATAACACTGACTTGTTCCTCTCTGGGAAAGAAAAGCTGGCCCTGAGGCTTGAAAGTAAGATAACCCTTACAGAAGTGCTTTGCAAAAGGAGAGCCAGCCCTTGCACTAAAGGAAGATAATTCAGTCACAACAATTCTGTGAAATGCAGCCTTTGGTAGGGACAGGGTATCTGAGAAATATTTATAATAAATTCAACATAGAAAATTAACTCATCAGAACAAATTTGCTAAATCTAAACAAGCCAACACATGACAGCCAAAACAAACTCAAGTGCAGAAGGACAGATAAAGTTGCCTTGGTAGGATGAGCTTCCTGAATAATCTTTCCATTCTTAAGAGGCTTCAGGTTTCAGTAGGATGACTCCTGGAGTGCCCACAATAAAGGTGTTGGAATCTGGCCCTCTCCAGGAGAAGTTTGGGAATTGTTCAAACTGATGGGGGAAAATCCTTTACAGGACACAGAGAAAATTTGAAATAGGTGAAAAATAAGCAAGATCACTCCTTGAGGAGCTGCAGTAGCAGTTGTGTGGGTAAGTACCATAGATTTAACATGAGCTGCAACAATCACTGGTAAGTGTCTGAGAATTAACACCAGTACCTCATGCTAGATGTGTTATTGTAAGATGTGATTAGAAGTCGACTGACTTTCTGTGAGCAAAAAGTTATAGGGGGAAGGAAGAAAATGAAAACAAAACAAAAGGTGAAAATCATAAGAGAAGCAAGACAGAGAGAGAGAAGCAAGCAGAGGAAATGCTGATATGGAGAGAACATATGAACAATGGCAAAATTCTCTTTTCCTTTGTGGTCTACATCTTATCTGAAAATGTGTATTTTATTAACTCTTCTCCTGGAAGGCAGCGTTATCTCCACCTATGTCCACCAAAAGGGTTTTGGACCAGAACCTTCAACAGCAAAGAGCAGATATCTCAGCAGTCATTCATTTAGGGTTGTCCAAACTGAAAGAGAGCAGGCTTTAACTGCCAGTGCATAACACTTTTTAGCACTGACTGGTGTAGAGTCAGGAGTTTGGGCCCAGAGTTAAAATTCTCCTTGCTGGGCACAGAGCAGCTGTGGCTTCATCCTGACTGTGTGTGGTGCAGAAAGCAGTGCCTGAAGTCTTAGCACTTTGCCTCTTTCTTCACTGTAACTTTAATAATATTATCTTCTTCTAAACCAAAAAAGCCCAGAAAGAGATCAATTATGTATTTATTTCAACAATAAAATTGCAATCCAGATAATAATTTTATTTTGTCTAATTTGCAGTGGCATATTAAACAGTGACAGTGATCATTAGGAAAAAAAATAATCCACTTGATGTTGAATTCAAAACAAAAAATTTAGTTACTAATCTCTGCACCTGCATCTCAAATTTTATTCAAACTCAGTTGAAAGTGTTCAATCATTGTGATGTTTATAAAATATGAGCTGTTCTTGAATGGTTTCTCTAATATATTCACTTCAAAAAGGTTTATTCAACACAAACTACACACTGCCTGAAAGATGGAAAACACCACTCCTCCAGGTTCCAGGCACTGGGGTGAGCACTTGCCTTCAAGTTCGTGGCTTGGCAACAACAAACAGATTTGTCCTGTAAAGTGATGCTCTGCTGAATTTGGGCCTGGTACAGAGTACAACTCTTGCCTTGCTCATTCATCAGATTTTAACATTTTATTTCTAATGCCTTTCATCTTGGAAGGCCAAGACAAGGAGGTGGTGCTGGAAGTGGGTTGCACACCTGCACCCTGGGGCTGTGTGGACCTCGTCAGCAGCTCATCACAGCTCATCAGGCTGAGGGTAGCAGGAGCCCCAGCACGTGCATGTGGAGGAAGCACAGGTCAAGGGATCAGCTCCGTGGGAATGATGTAAACCATGTGGCTTGACACTGATACACTTTAGGTAAATTCTAAACTGAATGTCCTGTTTCTCATGACAACTGGAAACAGTTATTGCACACTGAATCCATCACAACCCTTTACTACTCTGGCTGTCAATGGAAAGGGCTTTCCTGGTCATATAAATGTAAAATAGTGCCTAGGAGTCATTAGCATAGCTGCCTGGGAGTGGCTGCCTGTCTGAGCTCCTAAGCCAGTCCTCCGTGCCGTTACTCTTCGATGAGTTGGTTGCACAGGAGAGAAAGCATGAAGCCTTCCACAGATGGGGAAAGCAAGAGAGGGCAGAGCTGTGCTCTTCCCTGACTCATGTGGGTAAAGGAGGTAAAATCTGAATTCTTATATGGCCCAAAGGACAATTTACAAAACTTCTAAGTAATTGGATATAATCACAATTTTTAGCTTCTTTACAGCTATTTTTTCACTTATGTTTTTTGTTCAAGTTCAATCAAGCCCGATGCAAAGAAAGGGACTGGTTATGAGTAGACTATATTTATGCATCACAAGAACCAGACTTCAACACCTAATGCTGCTGTGGCTACCCAATACCTCTGTCCCAGTCTTCTTTGCTCTCCTTCCTCCCTTCTCAGTATGGCCACAACAACCTGTGTAAATATGGGAGTTTTTGGTTTTGGGCACGTATGAGGAAGAGGGGATATGCCCTCTGTTCCCAGAACAGAGGGAGAAGTAGTTTGCAGCAAGGAACAGGATCAGGATCAGGTGTTTAACATGTGCCTTTGGTACAGGACTCTGCCGTAAAAACCAAGCAGGAAACACTGATGACTCATTTCTTTTCAAGTGGTGCAGGCAGACAAGAATCTGACTTTAAAATAGGATTCTTCAGTGGACAAATCTCTGTTACAAAACTCTTTTTTGTATCCACTTCTGCTGCACTGATGGAATGGACTTTAAAGTGGGTGCTGTACCCTGGAGCGGAGGCGCTCACAGTCCTCAGCAGGGAGGACTCCCCAGTTCTGTCATTTTGCTTGTACACACAGAGGACAGAGTTCTGTGTAAAAAGGTGCTGAAGTTTGGGTCTCTTTGCCTTTAAAAGCCTTCCAACTTACTTGTTTGTCTCAAAACCTTGTGTTTCTCGAACAGGAGCTAGGCCAAACTTTTCCCACTTATTAGCCTTGCCTAACCATTTTGAAAGATGTAGATTGTATCTATTGCAGTGAATTACATTCCTCAGTTATTAATTTCTGCCATCAATCACACTTTATCCTTTCCACAGCTGAAGAAGTATCTTGACACTTCTTGTATGGAATAGTACACCAATTAAATTTGATATACTGTTACACATTACATTCAGTTAAATTTAATACACAGGGTATAATTTTCACTGTTCAAAGCTTTAGGAATAAAATCAGATACATTTTCATTGGTAAATGATAGGTTAAGCAGAACCTTCACAGCCCTAGCTGTAAAAAAAAAAAAAAAAAGCAGACATCATGATTCCTCTCACTGGTTTGTGACTGCCAAGATACTGAAGCATGGAGATACTGTTGGGTAATTTTCATGGTAATTTAAAATTATTGCACATTATACTCTCACTTTATCACTCACCACATTGACTGCGTTGGAATAAAGTACAACCTTCTTTTCACTGTAAAATACAAGCCCTTTTTAAGAATTTGACTTGGGTTTATACTGCATTCCTTTTTATCCTTCTCTGCTTCTCTGCTAAAGAGAACACCTGCACCTAAATCTCCATGTTTATATTTTTCCTTCTTCCTGAGATTTCCTACCGAGGGAACATATAACCTTTTTGAAATCTATGTCTGGACACAGAGAAGAATAAGAATTTCAATTAATATCAGTCCCATATTCAGTCTACCATTATGAATCCTGTCAGCTTCTCCAGCTACTCAGACCTTGGGTCTGAGCACAGAAAGCAGAATATGAACACAGAAGAAAGACAACAAATATAGCTCAATGATACAAACTGCTACATGATAATATAGCAAATCTTTGTGAAAATGAGCAGCTAAAATAGAATATTTTAGAACAAAAGGGAGATGTAATGAGAATCACAGAGCTGAGATGAGAATCTTGGCATATCTGTAATTCTCTCTTTGTCAAGATATTGCTGACTAGTGCAAAACAGAAGCAGAACATGGGCATTTATATCATCATAGATTTCCATACATACTGACTATTGCCTAAAAGCATTTTTGCTTTGAAACAGGGGTGCAGATTGTGATTCTAGAAAAAAAACATCTGAGGTTTCTTCCTTTATTTTAGATTACTTTTCTGAAGGCAGGAAAGCAGTTTAAAACCATCATCAGATACCACATATTAAAAAGAAAACATAATTTCTTGGAACTGTCTGGGGTTTGTTTAAATTATCTCTGGGAAGAGTTACATTCAGTTGGTGTATCTTATGCATAAGCACAACTCTGCTGGTACTTTGAATCCCATGGGCCTGTGATTGGACACACCACAGACTTTCAGTTCCTTTGCTACTTTCCCTGAGCCTTTTCAAATGTGGTTCTTGCTGAGTCTTCCCCAGGGAACTATGCCATGACATCACTACAGTGTCTAGGTCTGCATCCTCCTTGTAAAACAATTTAAGACCTTTAGAATAAATGTGTTATTTGGATGTACCTTTTTAATGGTTATAGTTCAAACTTTTGTTTTCTCTCATTATGGCATTTATGTAAGATCAGAAAAACCTTTGCAAATGATTATCTACAGAGTGGTGAGGAGGTAATCCCCTTAAGGCCAATGCAGAAAAGTTACAGGTGGTGATAGAATTGAGGAGTGAGAAAATGGCACAATTTTATGTGGCAAAATGTGTTGCACTAAAATCCTCCTTCCCCTTCCAAAATCCTTAATAGGGAAAAAAATCACAAGGCCCTGAAATAGCTGGCAGAAAATTCTGTCAGTTAATATTCTACTGGGGAATAAAATGAACTGTTAATATATGAGTGGTCACTGATACCATTTGTAGAGGTGCTCAAGATAAGTGCTTTCACTGAGGTAATACACAGAAAAGATGTATGGAGTGAGGATGTCTTTACAAAATTACATTGAAAAGGAGGTAACGCTGTGACCCATTTAAAATTAAATCACCTAATGAAAAGACACGACAAAAAATGAATAAACAAACAGCAAGAGAGGATTTTAAACAACACACTGCCTAGTTAACCTGCCTAGATCTAGGTTAAACAACATATGGTGTCTGTCAGGCAGCTGCTTTTTGAAGCAGGGTTATAATAGGGTGATAAATCATACAGATCCAAAAATAATTACTACAGTGAAAAATTACAAGTGGAATCAAAATGTTCATTGAAAGGCTTAAATGAGCCTGATATAAATGAATTATTTCAAAATTAGTTTTAGATAGAGTTAAAATTTTTGTTATTTCCATCTAACAGATGGTTTAGGATAAAAATAAAAAAGTCACCTCCCGAACACACAACCTAGTCAGATGAGATTGACACTGTCTACATTTTAAAACCATAATCTTACAAAAGAAAAATATAAGCCTTTCACAGTGTCTCATAAGCCCCAGTAACCTCTAGAGAAATCCAAAACAAGCCTTGTACTCATATGTAACCCTCAAAACCCAGTAATATCATGTTTCCATAGTACAAGCGAGCAAAGAAACAAAAGTATGTGGGAGGGGGTCTCTGTGCCTGAATCTTAAATTAAGAGCAACATCTGGGAGCATCCACGAGCTCTTGGAGAAACATCAGAATTCACTGTGTAAGTGACTAATCCTGATCCCAGAAGTAGGCAATACAAGCAGTACATCTCACTAATCTTTATTTATTGGAAAGTGAGTTTCTTGGAAGGTGAGCTATCAGATTTCAGGGTGAACCTCATAACAGAGCCTGTTCTACTGATTCCTATTCCCAGTTTTGATTTAATTTGCAATATTACATGGCCTTTAAAAATTCAGGTTTTAACTTGATGACTTAATACCAGATCACTGGGTATTACCTATCAATCGATTTTTCAAACTAGGAGTGAATCTGTAACTTGAGTTGTTAGGCAGAAATTTATGTAAAGAAAAAAAGAGTTCCACAAACTTTTCCAAAAGTCTTTTTTTCTTTGCATACTGGTGATTCAAGTCACTGACTAACTCACTTCTTGAAAAATTGCTACATTGGAAGAAAGATTATCCTTATCTTCTGTGGACTAAAATGTATGTAAGTGGAACAGCCAGACTCTGGAGGGCAATAAACTCTCATGCATCTCAGTTTCCAGGTTATTTAACTGTGAGCATTTTTGAGAGGTTGTAATATCTCATTTTTACTCTTGCAAGTGCTTCTGTTTATAGTCTGTATATATATAGATATATACATGTGTGTGTGTGCATATATACATGAATATGTATTTCGTAGCCCTCTCATATAACTTTGTTAAGCATTTTTCTGCTTTTTGTTACAGCTGAACTTTTAAGACATGAGCTGGATATCACAGGTATTTTCAATGTGAATACAGAAGTGATTGTAGATAACCTGTATGTTTTTTTCACCTCAAAAAGAGAAAAAAATTGCAATTTCCAGTATTTTAAATATAGACATATTTGTAGAAGCTTCTTTCTGATATAATGGAGACTTTATAACTGTGGAGAATCAGTGGCTTCCTACATATGGTCTAATTTGTTGTAATGAAGGCAGCTGAAACAGAGGTATCTTGAGTGTGGAATTGCACCAGTTTGTGCTATTAAACTCGCTTAAATATATTAATTCAGTAAATATAACCAGTTTAATTTGGAAGCAAAAAATTTAATTTTTTTGGTAAAGATTAGGGCAGATGTGGCTTTGTGACCACACCAAAGGAATCAGAAAGAGATACTGAGCTGAGCCAAACAGTGAAGAGTGGATTCAGTCAAGACTCTGAGGGTGTCACAGCAGCACAATCACCAGCAGGACAAGGACAAGTAGGATGAGGACAAAGTGCTAAACTGTGAAGTTCCAGTAAGGAATTAGGTCTTTGTAGAAGGCAAACAGGGATCACTGGAACCCATTTTGAAAGTATGAGAGAAGAGAAGAAAAGAAGAGGAGAGAAGAGGAGAAGAGAAGAAAAGAAGAGGAGAGGAGAGGAGAGGAGAGGAGAGGAGAGGAGAGGAGAGGAGAGGAGAGGAGAGGAGAGGAGAGGAGAGGAGAGGAGAGGAGAGGAGAGGAGAGGAGAGGAGAGGAGAGGAGAGGAGAGGAGAGGAGAGAAATTA
This sequence comes from Cinclus cinclus, assembly GCF_963662255.1. Classification (NCBI taxonomy): domain Eukaryota; kingdom Metazoa; phylum Chordata; class Aves; order Passeriformes; family Cinclidae; genus Cinclus; species Cinclus cinclus. Next base: position 9,728,368 of record NC_085050.1, read on the forward strand.
TACTTTTAAGAACATTAAATCCTGGAGTTCAGTTACTGATCTAAGAGTAAAATAACAAAAATCTAGTCTAGGTAATTGCAAATTAACCCAAACGTGTAAATGCATCTATTTATTCTTAACAATCCCCTGTAAATTTTAGTCAGCTCATACATTTATTTTTGTGTTTTGTTTTGGTTTTTTTTTAATGTGTTATTTTGATTGAAAATTATTTCAGAATTGTAGGATCTGGGTGACCCAATTAATGAAGATCAAGAAAAAGCATTTGACACCCACAGCTTTCACTGCTTCCAGAGAAGAGTAACATCAGCCTTGTGACTAAAGCTATCTGTAAGGGGAACCACAACTAATATGACCCAGTAGAGAGAAACCCCAACAGAGAAAAAATACAAAACTTAATGGGACCTGTATTTTATGACCAGAAAAAATGAATCATGCTTGATAGAACACTTCCACAGGGCATTTCGCTACGAACTCATTCCCAAGTTTTAATTCACCAAAATAATCAGTATTGATGCCCATCATAAAATCCAGTTATGAAGACTTGCAGAACTGAGCCCTATAGTTCCTGGAAGCATTATATCCTTTATCACTAATCTATTCTGTTACAAAACCCACAGATTATTTGGAAACTAATTTGATACTTCAAAGTCTTTTTAGTAAGTTCTGTTTTATAAAATCAAAAAGAAAATGCTGACAATATAACAAAGTCCTCTTTTAATATTTTTCTGTTTCTTCTCTGTCCTGAGGTAGCTGCTTGTGAGGGCATAGATTAGTGTCAATGTTTTTGGTATATCTCAGGCTGCAGGTCAGATCCACAGGTCTTTTTCTTGTTAAACCTTCTTTCATTTTCAAGAACTTCCTCTCAGACATGGATCAGTGAAATGTCAGAATTCCTCATGAGAGAGAATTATTTTCAACTGCATTCTTCATTTTTTTGCAGGTAGCTGAATGAGTGGACTGATTTCCCAGCTGTGCTGCTCCCAGTAGTGCTGCACATCACTGAGGTGTGCCAGTGTCACGAATATATTTGAAATACTGAGACCTTCTTCAGGTATGGATTTATATGCCCATTTCCAAGATATTTTTTTCTCATGTGTTCAACTGCCATCCATATGCAACATTAGTAGTTAAGGAAAGCTTTAATGTTAGAAAAGCAGCAAACAGTAATGGAGCTAAAATTTCAGGAAAAGGTAACCTGAAGATGCGAAACACAAAAGCAGCTTGTATTCCAAAGTCAAAGATCCCTCACCAAAGCCCAGTTCAGTGAGAAATGGCAGGTGCCACTTCTGAGGGACTTCGCTGGAGCAGAATTTTGAAGGAAACTGGAAGAGAGTCCATATGCAGCAGTCACTGCATTCATGTCCTAAAGCTCACAGAATTATTCTTCAGTGGTGGCAACAAAATTCGGTCAAATAAAAGAAGCTTCAGTTGAAAAGTTGTCATAAATCTTTCCTATTTAAGGATGCTGGAGACATGTTGAGGTGATGAGCTCAAGAACATGCCTCCTGGGGTGATATTTTTTTAAATGGAAATGCCTCACAGCCATTTCTATTTAATAATCAAATGGAGGCAGAACCTCATTTCTTCTCTTTGTTTGAATCTTTGTACTGGCTTTTGTATAATTAATTGAGAAAATACAGTAAAGTATAATTGAACCAGTATTCTTTTTCAAGGTAGACTTGTGTTTTTATTGCCTTCCAGGAGACTTTCTTTCCACTCCATATTCATGTGTTGCTTCTTTAAATCTCAGGAGGGGATGCACAAATGCATAAATGGAAATACATAAGCATGAACAAATCAGAAATATTCAGATCTAAGGCACCTCAAATTAAAATAATCCTTATTCAGCTGCCAGAATTTTTGTTCCCTTAAGGATATTTCTGCTGTTTAGAACTGCCAGTAAAATCTCAAAAGAGTTACTGTAATTGCTGCCTTCTGAATTCTGTGGAGTTTTAGAGGCAATGGGACATCTGTTATTACTACAATATTACATCAATTATTACTACCATTGTTCTGTGGTAAAAGAAACAGCAGCCTTGGTTTGGTTTTGAATGGCCAGACTAAGAATTTTTCATAGCAAAATCTCAGCGATTAGGAGGAAGACAAGAGCTCTGACCTGCTTCTCAAGTATGTCTTCAGGCTTTTCCAACACTGGAAGACAAAGCATGTCTTCAAGGAATTGGTGATTCCTTGAAGCTAGAGCTTGGACAGTGATATGAAATTCCCAGTGCAGGAGCTGCTTAACCTGGAAAGGTGTGGAGAGTGACTGCTGCACAGCCATTCCCACAGGAGCAAGAGCAGTTCTTAACTTGGTTTAGCACAGAAATTGCAAGCCTGTCTACCATTTGGTTCACCAGACCAGTGTCAGCATGAAGTTTATTTGCAAAAGCCAGTTTTTATGTCTGCAAACTCCTTTTGGCTTTCTCATCTTCCTAATAATTTGCTGTTCATAAATTTCTCCTTTCATTTCTTTCCTTCCTTCTTCTACATTTCAGCTAGGCTGGGTTGGAAAGAACAATATTGATACGCTCTTGCCTTAACCAAATTCACCTGGATCCACCCATGGTAGACATTGAGTTGGTTTGTCTTATCTCTGCCAGTTTTGCTCAGAGCATGTGCTGCTGTTTCATGCTTCCACACGGACTCCTGCTGATCTTTTGTTTACCTTTGAGCCACATTGGCTTAGAAGTAGTGGTAAGCATGTGGTGGGACAGGTAGGTAGGCTTTTACAAGTGGCAACTTTGTCTCTCTTAGCAAGCCTGTCATCTCTTGACAGCTCTTGCTTGGACCAAGAGGTCACTGTCTGTTTGATGACCTGTCATCTTCAATCAGCTGTAAACTTAATTTAAGGATGGGGTTAAAATAAAACCTTGGTTCAAAGACACAGAGTTTTAATCCCTGAATACCTCCATGACTGCAAGACAAACAGAGTCTCTGCTGACGGATGGCTGAGTGCCCTTGTCTGTATCCTTTGATTAGAGCAGATTTCTCTCAAAGGTGTCATTGGCTCACGAAGAATTTCTTTCTTTCTCTTTTTGGCTACTGGGACACACAAGAGTAAATTGGACTCTATGCTGTCATATTACCATTTTTTTTATAGTTGTATATGATGACCAGTTCTATGAGGTGTTTATAAGGACTGCCTCAAGCCACCACCTGAAGCCAACTGAAGTTGTTGTTTTCCAGAGTTTCAGAGGTGTTAGTAAACTTACTTTAACATGAAGACTTGTCTGTTGTGTTGTTGCTGCTTTAGTTATTAGATACAGAGAAATCTTGGAAAAACCGACGTGGAAACATCTCTAAAGATTTGAAAGAAAACCAGCAAGTACATCAGCTGGAGTAGCTGATGTTATGTCAAATTAAATCTATTCCTCATATATTTAGGTACTGCCTTTGGATGATTTACTAACTGTTTGCCTAGAACCTATATTTGAACAAGAATTTAAGCTATATTAAATTTCTGTTAACTCCCTGTTGATTCTAGCAGTGTCCAAAATATTGTGATCACTATAACTCTGTCTGTGACTTCAGTCTATTATTCACTTATCACTAATAAAAATCTATCCAAATGCTGTCCTTTCTGTGAGAAAAATAAGAGGTGACTGTGGTGAATCCCATTTGAAATGGCTCTTCTTCACATAATTTTAAATTAGTTTTGTTTCAAATGGCTTTTTAAAGGAACATTTATGTGAACAAAAAACAAAAAAACAAAAAAACAAAAACAAACAAAAAACCCAAAAAAAAACAAAAAAAAGGAAGCTATCAACTATCAACTTGGTTATTGCAAGTCAATATCCTTCTGAGCATAGATTTTATAATGTAGGATAGTTAAATGTAGTCAGTTCATCTGAGGTCATAAGTAATATCTGAAATACATAGTCTGGCTTTCTTTGGGGAAACTTATTTCTATAAGTAGTGTAATTCTAAGTACTCATTACTGCCAAATTGTCCAGTAATGTTCTGAAAGCATCCTCTGTTCTCTTTCAATTGTCTGTTGTATCAGACCTATACACATCTCTTAAATTATTTAAAAACTAATTGAGGAAAATCCTTAGTGTCAGCTCTACAATGAGGCTCAAGAGTCCACTATGATTGCAGAAAATATTCTGATGACTTCTTTGAATTTCAGAGTGACAATTAATTTAACAATATGATACATATCCAAACGCTAATCAATTAGCTTGGGAAACGCTAGCCAGATAATTTCAATAGTTTTCCAGGCCAGAAATGCCACTCTGACTGCATAGCCTGAACTCAGACCACACACTATAAACATTCATTCAATGACTTCTTTTAACAACATGTAAAATGTTTTGCTCCAATTTTCTTTTTGGAAACATCTAAGTCTTTTGATAGCTTGAAATTTTAAAACACATGTAAACACAAAGGGGAGATGGAAGAGAAGTGCTGAACTTTAAAATGTACATCTGCATGTGTGCATATACATAAGGGAACAGATTTATGTAGAGTCTCAAGTACAAATGTGTGTCTTTGTGTAAATATACACATTGGTGTGAAGGGAAACACCACCATGATCCATGTTCACTTCCAGTGAAGGCACAAATTACCCTCCTCTGCTACAGCCTCCTGATATTCTCTTCCAGATTTCTAGTATTTTTCTGCCATATTTCTGCATTTTTCCTTGCACACTGTTATTTGAAGAAGTTCCTTATTACAGCTGGTTTGAAAGAAAAAGAAATTCCTAGAGAAAACATTCTTTGTTGAAATCTGATGACTTACCCAAGCTGTCGTGTTTGATGCAGATCTATTCAGATAAATTCTGGTGGTGGTGATGTTTTTGTGAGCTTCTCCTCCTGGCACCCTGACAGTCACTTCGTGGCTTGAAGGAGACACCAGAAGCCCTGGCAAGACCACAGACAGGCAACATAACACCCCCAGACTTTTATAGGAGGAAAATCCTCTTGACTGTATTGGATCTGTGACCTCACATCTTTTAATGAAAAATTTCAAACCTGAGCTTTTCAGTTATGAGCTGGAAGTTGGCCAACACATGAAGAATCACAAATCTGGGGTGAGTGACAGTTTTTCTATGTTGTTTTGTAACTCATATGATACATTTGCCAGGTTAAAAGGCTGGTCTGAATGTAATCTGGATATCTACCAAGCTTCTCTAGCTCATTTCTCCTAATGCTCAAATAAAAAGTTTCGTTTTAGTATTTCATCTTAAGCTTTTATTTTCTTTTTCTTTAAACTAGATGAATTAAGATTTCTTAAATGATATTTCGTTTAACTTAATATTCCAACTTATGTTCAGAAAAGCAAATAACAAGGCAAAGCCTGGATGGAACAAAGAATGCTTTAAGTAATCTATCATCAGAACAAAGCCCAAAAAAAGCCAAAAACAACAATAAAGGTCACCACACCAAAACCAAACCACAAAAATGCTGGAGACCAAGGTAGTATTGATTTCAAATCACAAATTTGTAAAGATTTGTCACAACTTCATGTTTATTTGAAAATATATTTAGATCTGCAGCTGTTTATACCTGCGTGACACTGCAATTCAAGTTCCCCCCAAACAATGTTATATCTATTTAAAAAGAGTAAAAAGACAGCACAAACTAAATTAATATTACAATATGTTGTGGAAAACATCATCCTTTCAAAACTACTAAATATAAGAATTTTCATTTCTCCAGTTCAGTTGACATATCACACATTTCATCTAAGACGAAAGAACACTTATCTTTGAAGAATAAAATAAACATAGCTAAATGAAAGCTTCCAAGAGTAAATTCCCCTGTGTTCCAGTAAGCTAGGATCTGAGTTTCATAGCTTGTTTCACAACAATCTGCTCAAAAATTACTAAAGATATTCTGTAATTTTTTAGACCAACGCATTCTCCTTGGCATAAAATGTAAAGCAGCAATGACAGCTTCTCCTGCAACAAAAGTAAAAAGGTGCAAACAGAAGGCACTGGAAACTGAAGATAAACTGACAACCTCCTCCTAGATTACTCGGAATACTGGGTCTCACTGAGCTGGAAGAATAACTCTTAACGTCATAGGGGAAACATTTGATGGATGTGATAATTTTTTCCTTAATTTCAATAAGCATTTAGTAGGAGCAATGCTGTTAGATAAGTTAAAAAGATTAGGATATAAAAGTTTTTGTCGTCCTAAACAGAAAATGGCTTTGGATTGCCACACAGTTTTTAAATTCAGCAATAGTTCCTTTTAGTTGAAAATTCATTTTTGGAGTTAGACTTTCATGCCTGTCAGTTTTCTGTGTTGAGAGGAAAAATCAAGGCACTTTATTCTTGCAGTTCTTAATGAGATAGCCTTGACATCTGGAAATTGGAGAAAACCTTTAATGGCTGTGAACCACTAATGACCAGGAAAGTCTTACTGGAGTAACCTGACTTCCTTTGCAAATGGCATCTTGGTTCTAATGAAGTAGCACAAATTGTTCATTCTTTTCAGTTTTTAAAGGGAAATTCTTTCCCAGGATTTCATCTGAATGTAAAATAAGCACTATTCCTTTCTCTATTTTGTATTACAATTCACAAATATGTGGCTGCTCTAAAAAGAAAGATTTGAACAGAGAAGACGCTGAGTCTTGGCTATGATGAGTGAGTCAACTGTGTGAAAAAAAATATGTATTTAAACACATGGACAGATGTAGGTCTGTGCTGTTTGGGAAGAATATAAATGAGGAAAAAAATCACGCTCTTCTACACATTTATATATATAAGTATGTATATATATGTATATATACACACACACATATATATATTTATATATATGTGTGTGTGCATGTGCCCATGCATTTTTTAAAATTTTTTTTAAAAAAAATCATTAAAAAGGATCCTATCCTAAGACAAACAAGACAAAGATACCCATGAATACTGAAAAATTCACTGCAAAAAAAGGCAAAATGAAAAAACTGGAAGTATTAACTTCCAGACTGTAGTTTAGCAGGTGCCTGAAAAGATATGTAAAGGAGATTAAAGGATATAACTGTTTATCTCAGAAAAACTTTGCTTAATATATAATAACATCACAGTTAACTGTAAAGGAGAAATTTTATCTGGTTATTTTTGATAAACATCCACCACTGGTACCTTGTGATATCATAGAGGAAAGTGTCTCAGAGTGGCAAGAGATATTTACCTGAGGTCAACAGCAGAGCTCTCCTCCAATGTCTATCCAGAGGCTTTTAGGACAAAATTTTTCTAATTTTAGAAAACCTGAGTGTGAAGGAAGTATTAACACAAACTAAAATCACTAGCAAATGAAAACAAATTTTCCAGTATATCCATGTCTGGAACAGTAATTTTGTTGTACCTAAGGCAACATGATTTTCTAGGCCACCCTTGTCTGATGACACAAGTGAGTGAATGAGTGAGTGAGTGAGCAGAGTCTGGTCTGCCTCTGAGAAATGGAAGGAACATTGGTGGGAGGTCACTGATGAAGCACCATTGGGCAAATGAGCAGCCAGGTAAAACCAAGGACTAAAAATGTCCATGGGAAAATGTGTCTTGATGTCAGCAGGTCTAAAATGGTCTTTGATGGACCACAGAAGATACAAGATTAAGGTGAGCCTTCCTGAAGAGAAATGTGGAGAAGGTTGGGATGCTTTTGTAAAGGGCTTCTTTTTCATTTAATAAAGATGTATTTTACCTAAGTCTCAGCATCTATACAGCATCCTTGGAACTCAGCTTGAGGGGTGATCTGTGAACTCATTCCTTGCCTCATGATGCAGCTGGTATGCTGATCCTTCCTGGGGACACTTCAGCCTCCTGTCACCTCTTTCCTGCTGCTCCTCATTTCTGCAGAGAAAGGATTTATTGTACTGCTGCTTTACAAGCTGGAGCTGAAGACCACAGGGCAACACAATTTGTTTATAGGTGCAGTTATTCCCATGAACATTTGGAGCCATTTCATACTAATTCAGTACAATGTGGTAAATTAAACTGCTGAAGTGTTGTCAAACTTCAATGGGAATCTAAACCCCACAGTTTTGCCCTGAAGGCATCCACAAAAATTTGCAGAAGGAAGGACAGAGCTAAAAGGCAACAGCAAAAGGAGGATTTGTGTGAAATACAATGACTTCTGACCAATTCACAGATGTAGCAAATAAATTTTTAAAAAGGGTAGATGATACTGAAAATGATTATTAATGAGAGCTGAATCTCATTAGGATCCCCTGCAGGTTCAGAGATCATTTCTTGTTCTTGTCAGCTCTCATAAGCTCAGAAGTTTCTGCAGAGCTCAAAGTATACAACGTGCAGGGTTTTGACAATTAGTGTCAGAAACAACAGCCTGTCTTCTTAATTTCCAGTGCTTCCTTGCTTTTGTCATGCTGAAACATCAGATTCTCTTATGTTACTCCAATGTGTGCATGCTCTTTTGAAGAAAGACTGGAACGTGACAGGTTTAATTTAGTTCAAAAATTTAGGGTGTGACTTTAAATTTAAATTTTTATACCTAAAAGATTGTGTACAATTATCTGGCAAACATCTCCCCTAGTCTGTGTGAAAGAAGATTATTTGAGCCATTTTCCCCTTTTCTACTTCAGTACTTGGAAAAGTTGTTGGCATGAATGTGTAAACGTGTAAATGATTCTCAAAAAGAAGAAAGGCCTGTGATCTGAAAGGCAAATACAGGTGTTTATGAGACAGTGAGGGGAAAACATCAAGAGCAGAAAGGGGGTAAAATATTAGAATGCCAAATACAACCACAGACCTGTCCTTAGTAGTAGGGAATGGCCTGGCTGTTAAGTTTAAAAGGAAATTATGAGATAAAGACAATTTCTTGGGAGACATTCACCTAATCTGTGAAATTTCAGCTATTGTAGTAAAGCCAAATGAATGAAATGTTTACTATGATAAATCCTAAAAATGAGGAGACATTTGAATTTTTAAAAATTGAGAGATGCTGAACAAACATGAAGAAATTTACACATGAAGAGCTGACCCTTTAACAATCGAAGTGCCCATCTCTTCTGAAGAGCTTGGACTAGGTTTTAGATAACTCTGTTCCTAGAAAATGTAAGCACCCTTTTGTATCTCATATTAACTGGTCATCAGTAAAATGGTTTAACACATATTTCCTGCATTTTACTCATGATTTTAAGGTTCCTTTCTTAGTATGTAATTAAAATTATAATTTTTGTAATGCTAGAATACACAGAAATAAATAATGAGATGTTTCAGAAAATTAACACCTGAAAATGCAAATTGGTCCTAACTCAAACGCTGTTGTTAGGGACAAATTCTTTGCTACCTACTTAATCAGATATCTTTGTTAAATTCTTATTTTGTATAAGAAAGTCTCAGCCCCTTAAGTGTAAACATACTCCAAGAAAAATACTTCTCCCTGGAGATCATGGGGGTTCGATGCAAATCTATTGGAACCAAAATTGTGTGGTAGAAATGTATCTGTTCCAATAAAAATTTGGGAAAAAGTGTCTCAGCTCAAGAACAAAATCTCGATTTAGTATGAGAGAAAGGTGCATTTGTCACTGTCACCCTCTTTTGGATTTTAAGTAAGAAATGTTTTGAGTTTGTGTTTTTATAGAATAAAAAATACTGAAAAAATCAGTGTTTTGTAGGAGCTTCATTTTTATTCAGCCTGCACTGAGAATTTATAAGTTATAGGAGTAAGAGATCAGTTGTAGAGGTGAGAGTTATGTCTGCAGTTTAAACACACACACACACATACACGCACACAGGAACTATGATGTATAGCCAATTCAAATAACAATAATAATAATAATAATAATAATAATTCACATATATTATGTATGTTGTGGGTGTATGTGTGTGAGTGTACAAGTATCTGTACACACACCAAAGTACAATTAACAAGTATCACCAGATTATTCACACTCATGATTTGGGAGCCTCAGAAGCCAGACCTGTGCATCCATGTGATAAATTTTAATCAAAACACAATTGTTGCAATAATGTTCCTGCTACTTTAGGGACCAAGTGTTGTAAAAAAATCTAGCCTACAGTCTTGTTCTTTGTTGTGATTTATTGCAGTGTTTGAATATTCAGGATGTTTTGCTAAGGGCAGAGTCCCCTGACAAATGAACAACACAGCACGAGGCGCTGACAGCTATTGAAATATCTGTCCATCTTCTGACCCAGGGACACCCTTGTGTTTAGAAGGCTGGCAGCTCTTGACTGATTAAAATTATGATGACTGCTCTGAATTGGACTCACTCATTTCCACTCAAAATTGTACACATGGCTGCAAAGGTGACAAGTCACTGTTGTATCTTGAGTGATTAAGTTCTAGTCAAAGATAGCGACAGTAATAACAGGCTGACAAGAGAATCTCCCACATAAATAAGAGTAGTAAAGTCAACAGTGCTGTCAGCCTACTTGCATAGATTCCTGCATGGAAATTTCAGAGCCTAACATGAGCAGAAGGGAAATAAAAAGCCATCATGTTTACTACCCTGTCCCACATTAAACATCTGCTCTACAATGGCATTGTTTGTTTGCTATTGATTTTACATGATGGTGCAGCAATTACTTGGGTATTGCTCCTCCGAAAAATTGCTACCCAACATCCTCAAGACCGAGAGCACAATGGGTTTAGAAAGACATAAGAAGCTTATATGAGTGGTAAGATACTGTCAAGTCATATACACAAGCCACACATGTAAGAAATATTTATCCACATGTTTTCAGGCCCAAATAAAATATCAGATTACAGAAGACAGAAAATTACTTCTAGATTTATACACTGGTGTTTTTCAACTACATCCCTAAATTTGATGCTGACCCACGTCATAGATAAATAGCATAACTGAAATTCTCTGTGCTTCAATGTGGCAACTTGTGTGCTTCTCTCCCTGGTTTTTATCACCAGAAATGTGATAATTATCATTGAAGTTTCAGTGCTGTACCTACAATATGTCATAAGAAAAATGGAGCACTGCACATGGTAAGGGTTAAACCCAAGTGTTTCCTTGGAGGTAGAAAAAAATCTGGCATTTTGAAGAATTCAAGGAGTTTGGTAGTAGGTTTATAAACATGTGTAAATATAAATTATTCCCTTTTGCCGATGCAATCAGAAAAAGATACATGGGAAGGGATTTTGGGCCAACAGGTAACACAGCCTTCATGTGGAAGTGCCTGCTTGTGGAATGCATTACTACTTATCCACAGGCACCAAATGACTCTCTGGTTGCTTGTTTCCAGATATTTGAGCCATTCACATTACCTTTACTCAGGACCCTGGATTGAAAATTTGTGAGTTCTGATGAAATTTAACACTGTATGTAACCTCATATACAGGCAGGACCTCAATATGGCAGGCACGACAATCATAAAAATAATCATAAAATACTATAGTTATGAAGAGACTCAACTGATTTTACAAGGATTTAAAACCAGACCCTAGAGATGGGAGTATAAGATCCTTGGTCCTTCCTAACAGCATTGAAGCAGAGATAGAAGTGACCATGCTGGGACTGAGCTCCTTCACTGCTTCCAGGCCAGGCCACTGTGAGGCTGCATTTCAGTGACACAGTATTACTGACTCCCAAACTTCATAGAATTACAAATATCTCCTCTTGATATCTTTGTTCCTTGGCATCCCAGCTGTTCTGGGCTGACTGTGTGTTCTTCCAGTTAATGGTATTTGAACTCAAGGCCAATTTATAGCTGATTGAGAAGAGTGTCAATGAATGTCAGTAAGTGTAAGAAATTCTTATTATAATGCCAGTTTGCCACCCCACATCAAAATTTCCTCCATGGCTTGTTACAGAATTGATTTTGTATGCGGCTCTGGTATCACCAAGACTTATAAGAGAGATATTTTTTTTTTGGAGTCTAAGTGCAAATGGGCCAGTAATGAGCTGTAACTATAAACATCAGTAGAATTGATATGTATATAAGATAATTTCCTCAAAATTTCAAAGCAATTTTCCATTGAAAAACAAATCCACAGAACAGTGGTTGGTAGTACTGACATCATTCTTCATTAATCTCAACTGAGTGGTTATGAAAGTAACATGCTGTTGGTCTTTTCCAGATGAGCTTTTATTGGATGCGCAGTAGAACAACTCTCTATTTTCAGTTTGCTTCCAGTAGCGTTTCACCACTCATTCTAGAGAAGAAGAAGAGATTAAAACAGGAGGGGGGAAAGAGAGAATGTGTCAGACAATGACAAAGAAGATAAAATACCTGCTTTGAGATTTTTAGGAACCTGGTTGCATGAAAGTCACCTTCTTTATTAACATACTGAGCTTTCAGATGAGACCCTGAGGAGATGATATGAGACCACGGTGTCAAAGTAGATTCTAAAACTTCATTTTGCTAGACTTGGAGCTGGCAAGAAATTAGATTCTGAAATGAACCTGGGTTAGGGATTTGTGAGGAGTTAAAATTCCAGCACCATGGGAGACACTTTTATCTATATTTTCCATCCCAGTTGCACTTGCAAGATAAGGCAAACACTTTCTGATGAATGACTGCATGTATAACATAAGTACCTCAGATTTAAAATTATCTATCCATGGATAGAACCCATTTTAGCTTTGCACAAGAGAACATTTCCCTGTCTAATATTCAGATGCAGAAGGAAGCCACACTTAGGCATGTGTGTCTAAATCATCAGACTTTTTGCAAATAATCAAAATGAAGAAGGAATGAGTGAGATAAGCACCAGAAAAATCCACAGCAACTGTTACTTTTCTCCCTTTTTCCATGAAATCTGGATTGCCGGATTTGTGTGTTAGTTACATTTTTCTTAACTGGCAGCCAATCAAAATTATTACTACACTTTTGAAGTTTGGAAAAAAGAAAATACCTGATGTTTTTTATTTTTCAAGCACAGGTCATTGTTGACATGTGTTCTCAAGAGCAAACACCTTTGCTTAACCACAAATCCATTGTACTTCATTAGATTGTGCAAATAAGTGGCTCACACTCTCCATTTGCTCTCTCTGGCAGCCAAGAATTGCAATGATCAGATTCACAGAATTGCAATGGCTTCAAATGTAATAAAATCAAGTGCAGATCCTTTCTGCTGTTCAGTTGTTTTTTTTTTTTTTTTTTGTGATCTATTTATTCTTTATTTCTTCTTTGGCCTTCAGTTGCCTGTAGTGTTGTGTGTGAAAAAAAATAAACTCATTAGTCTTGTTTGGTTTTCTCTCAGTAATTGTTTGAACATTTTATTTTCAATTCTTCTGCTAACCCTCGATATTACTTGTGCATAATCACTGCTAGAGTGCTATTACTGACTCCTTTTTTCCTAAACATTGTTCCTAAACCTTTATGTTTGTTGTTTTTCAATGTCTCCATTACATTTCAGTTAAAAAATGTTTTATGTGTCTGAGAGTCACTTATCACAGCAGAATTTGTATCTGCCTATCCCTTTGTGCAGCCTCTTCTGAAGTGAATGCCTGGCTCAAGGGAATCAGTAGGAATTTTATACTTCATGTTGTTGAGCTCAAAACTTAGCTCCCCATCTTGTTCTCTTGAAATTTTTTGTGCGCTGTTCTATCTCTATCCAGAATAACATGGAGTAACAAAATATATTGGGCATTTTTCATTGAGGGAATGATGTGCTTCGAAGAAGAAGAAATTCAGGGAATATATTTGAAAATTCTAATTTGTCTTTTAAATTTTTCCCATTAGATCTTCTTTTTCTTCTGTGCACTGTGCCTCGTTAAATCCAGCTGCAGAAGCAGACTCATTATCCCTACTACTACTTGTTATTTGAATATTAATTTTCTTTATGGGCTGAAATGTATTAATAATGGATGTGTGTATTTAATATAACAACTTCCTCAGTAACACATAACACAACAACACATAACACAGGCATCAAAACCAAATATTGGAAATTACTAATAAATTTTTTGCTTTTTAAAATAATATTTGAATAGGGATCAGGGATGGCTGCACTTCCAATTCAACTTCTATTTCCATATGTATGTTCTCCTGAACAGCCTTCTCAAAAGGATGGGATCAAAAGTTAACTTGATCTATTTTACCATTTTCCCAAATAATTTCATTTCAAGGTCCTAGTAGAAAACCCTCAAAAACTCATCTCTCACTGATGTTCAGCATTATGTTGTTCTTTTACCTTGAGCACATTAAAAACTTAGGGATACAATAATGACAGGAAGGAGATAGATCAACATTACAAATATTTTTAAATATTTGGCTCTCAAAAAGGTCTCCAGATTTCTGAGAACAGTCTATTTGTTTATTTTTATGTTCCTCCCTCAACTGGTTTATTCTTCCATTCCAGTGGCCCTCTGAAATGTTGTTCACAAAGCCACCAGCAGAGCTTTCTGTCACAGAAGTGCTGGCAGCAGAAAAAAAAATAAACTTCCAACTTTCTCCACCGTGTTTCTCAAGAAGGAAGCTAGTGACACAAAATTAATTTACATTTAAATATTTTCAATTTTACAGTTGAACTGACATTTTACATTGAACTGACACTGAGGTTAGAAAGGGAAACACCCAAAATGAAGACAGGTGAGAACATTTTTGTGATGTTGATAATGAATATCTAATGAATGAAAAACATCCTACAGATGGAAAAAAAACATAGTGCTACAGGAAAGACTGATCAAGAGATTACAAAAAATATATTGGTGTTGCTATGGCCACTATACCATGAAAACAGAGATTAAAAATGAGACTTTAAAGCTTCAGGTTGTATAAGGTTCAAAGTGGCTAAGGCAGTACTTTAAGCTGTGCCAGCCCTTGACAGGAAACCCTTCAGAGGTTCCAAGCAATTCCCGTTTTAACAAGGGTGTGATTTTGAGGAACTCCAGTGGACATGCAGAGGTTTGAGGTGTGTGGTAGGTGCAAGTGAAACAAAGACATCGAGAAACTACAGAAGTCTTTCAAAGAGATGATCAGGATGGAGTCCAAAGCAGTCAGGAGCACATGAGAGAACTTGGTTCTACCACTGAAAATCACTAATTTGATAACAAACCCTTGGAGTTTCAGTGACTAGCTGGCTCTCAGGGGATTTAATGGTGACACACTGCTTATATCAAACATGCTAGGCTGGTTTCCTGGTTACTAGACTTCAAAAGATATTGATGGGATGAACTCTAAAGAATTTTGTTTGTTTTTTGTTGTGGTTTTTTTTTTCCCCTAGTAAACTTGTATCTGTCCTCTATCTAAATCATAGGCAAAATTGCATTTTTATGACATATCACCAGAGGTTCAGGAGCATTTGCTATCCCTGTATTTTTTCATGGACCAGAAACAAATGCTATGTAATCAATGGATATCTAATTTCAGTAAGACAAAAAGAAATCTCTCATGTATCCTGAAAGATGCAAAGTGACAACAGGATCAAGAATGATGCTATCCTCCAAAAGTACATATCTTTTTTTTCACCTGAGTTTTAAGCATATTTCAAAGATAAATTTTTCAATGTGTTACTTCACACTTTATAAGAAAAACTCTGAATAAATGGCAGAAAAAGAGCTTCAGAAATACAAAGGAAAGAAGAAAGAATCAATTATATTGCTTATGTACTATTTTTATCTTGCAAGGGATCAGAGCACTGGATACTTTATGCAACACAGAACAAGTTTCTGCCTAGAGGAACATGTGTTTTGAGAAATTACTGGGCGTTGATATTCAGCTCCAACTTGCGTAATATTTACCTTGCGATGAGCAGAGCGGTGAGAATAAAAGAGAGAACTGGGTGGCCAGCAAAGCCCGAGGGGTTCTCTGTCCTGTTCAGTGTCTGCTCCTGCCACAGGTGCATCCAGGAGCCCACTCAGCTCTTTGGAAGTCTCCACTGACCCCCCCAGTGGGGACCCAGGCTGCTCCACCTTCAAGGTGCCAGCCTGTAGTGACCAGCACAGGGCTGTTTCTGCAGGAAATCCTATCTGCTTTCCCATCTCACATCCTCAGCAGCGGCAGGCTTTGGGTTGTCCTGGGTTCCTCAAAACAGGTGTTCCCGAGTTGGGAAGAAAGCATGGGAGGTATCCAGAACAGAGAAGGGGTGCTTGACACACCTTCTGTGTGGAAGGAACTGCCAAGGAATTCTGCACCTGCTCAAAAGCTGCTGTTCTATTTTCCCCTGCCAAGACTGCCAGTGTCTGCTGTCCTGGGAGGTAGAATCTGCCTAGTTAAAAGCAAGGTGGGAAACCGGGAAACTCTCTCTAGGTAATAATAGGCTTTACAGTCTTTCCAGGCTCTTTATTATTATGGTATTTTGACCTCAGCATACTATGGAATAGCAATATATTGCAGTAGTTATTTAATGAATCACACTAAGAAATAATGCTATTCTGTCCCCAGGAAAGCTTTCCATCATTTTTTGCACCTTCTTACAAGCACAGATTAATTACAACTTTGTCATGCACTGGCCTAGGTCCAAATAACTGAAATTCCACAGGATGAGTAGGCTGTCATTTTTCAGAAGCCTGAGAAAGTGAAGCAAAATATCTGTATCTTCTTCCTCAAACTGGCTTCAACATCTAAAGACTAAGGTAAAACCACATGATTATACTCCTTTTGAGTATCCATTGGTCTAGCACACACATAAGACCTTAAGCAGAGAACATTTAAAGTATGTGATAACTTTGATTAAGAGCAGAACTTCAGTGAAGAAATTTCATTACTTTTTAGAGTTCTCTTAATTTATTTCATATGAACATGTAAAAGAGATTATACTCTCATAAAAAAATGTTTGATCAAATTTTCTTGCCAAAGAAGGAGGCCTATCTAGCCTTTTTCACTGTATTATTAAAAAAAAATAAGAAAAGTGTTTTATTCAACTAAGCTATCATCTTCCAAAAAACCTTCAAGTATCTAGGACAGACATCTTATATAACTTTATTAGGAAACTGATTGTCTGATATTCAAAATAAATGAATTTCTGTGGATTTAACCACAAAAACAAAAGGTGCATTTATGTCAAAGAGATTTCAAACATGAGTGCCTGATTTTTTTCTGTGTATTTCATTGAATACCAGTGGTTTGGGGACAGCAAAATAAATTGGCACTGGGTTTAGATTCAGTTTCTGTAATAATTGTTTTCCATTCTAACAGCTCTTGCCTGTTCCCTTGCAGATCATGTTGCCTATCCATGCTTTTACTGTGCCCAAGTCTCCCAGTGCAACAGTCAAAGGTTAACTGGGTTCACTGGGTTTCCAGTTCTTGATGTTGCTGCTCTCTGACAGGAAGCCTCCAGTGGGTGAACGCAGGGTACCAGGGGCAGCACGGGAGCAGCTGAGTACAAGCAGCAGCCCTGGCTGGGCATGCAGATCATGTCAGGCCAGGTGTGAGAGCTGTTCTGCTGCAAAGTTTAAGCCCTTATATTCCCATGGAAAAAGTGCTCCACAGTGGCTTTTTCAAGGCCACTAAGGCTTTGGAAAAACCTACTTGAACACATCTGTGGTGAGCAGTTGGAGGTTAAATGTGCCAAGGACCTGCTTTGCATTTAGTTTGTCCCATGCTCACTGCAGGACTTGAGGGGGAGGATGGGATGACACAGATGAGACACCAAACATGGGTTTCATTTTCTGTGACACCCACTGAAAGGAAGTCAGGAGAGGAAGACCCAAGAATAAGGCACAGGATGTTTTTGAAGTTTGGTATTGTCTGGAGGAGACCTGTCCACAGGGAGTGGTGAAGAACTGGATCCCAAAAACAGTGCAGGTGGGATCTGAGGAGAGCTCTGTAGGGGGGCATAAAGAAACAGAAACTATGAATTGGACAAAGAAAAAGGCCTTGGAGTAGCCTGGCAGGGCTGAGCTGGTGCAGGGACTAGCAAGACACAAAGCAGAAACCCTCAGGGTTAGAGGGGCCAGGGGAATAAAGGCCCTGCTGAATGGAAGACTCTCACCTGGGGTAAAATCTGAGAAATGAACAAAAGACACCTGTATTTTGCTGGTGGTAAATTAAGTGGGGCAGTGAAAAGGCAAAATCTCCCATGATGGTGAGCTGCTAAAAAACCCTCCAGTAAAACCTCCAGAGCTTGGCTTTTGACCTTGCATACTTCTGGCAGTCTCCTTCCCTCAGCTGGTTTGGATGCAGGCAAGGGAGTCACTGGGAGCAGAGGCTGGACACCTCTTCCCCATTTTTGTGTCTGGTACCAGAGGGGTGAGCAGCAGCCAGGACTGACCCCTGCACACATGGAGAAAGAAGGGTTAAAATTTCTTCTCTGCTGGAGAACCACAGGACACTATGGAGTCTCATGCCAACAACTGAAAATTAAACAAGCTCATGTCTGGTATTTTAAAAGTTTAGGGATCTGCACAACAAGAAAGGTCTCCCCAGAATCTGCCTGGAAACAGAGTGCTGTGATAGCTGCACCAGCCAAAAATGAGGAGTTGTCAGAATTAAATGCACATCCCTTCAGAATCAGCAATCTCTTCTTCAAGGCACTAATGGACTGAGATTTTGGAGCAGATCGGGGGTTTGGGAGCAGAAAATGTCCACGTATCCAACTTTTCCCCACTTTGAAATGGTTTCACTTGTGGCAAGAACTTAGGAAGAGGTGAAGGAGGGAATTCAGGAGTGGGAAGGATGGTCTCACACTGAAATGCTTCAACTCCCAAGAGAAACCAAATCTGTGCTCCATAGTTGTCATTGCTTTACTTGGGAATTTAGACTCTCAATGAGTTTTTTAATCCAGGGTGGTCCAAGAGACTGTAACATTTCTAGTTGGATTTGGCCCACAAGTAATGACCATAGCAATAAAAAAAAAATCAGTAAGAAATCCTCAGAATATTGTCATGAAGACAAAGGTCCAAAGAAATAAAAGATGACTCTGTTTTGCAGATTGAACAATTCAGGGTTTGGGGTATGAAGAATATCTGACATCTGTGAACTCCCGTGACAACCCAAACCTATGTCAGGGATAATTTGTTCCAAATGCTGTCTGCAGAAGACAGAGCTCACACTAATGATATTTATTGTTAGTACCGCGCATGAAAAAAAAAAAGGAATAAACCAAACGAAACAAAAGGCTTCATGGTTCTCCAAGCAAGGAATGTACAAGCAGATATTTGATTATTTCAGATATATTTAAGCTAGAATATGTCTCTGCAATGTTATCTCCATAGGAAGAGAGATAAAATAATGATAGAAGAATGTCCAAGAAAGTGGGAACATGATCAGTTACGAAGAACGTATAAAGCAAATACGAGAGGCAAGATGTCATGGATAATGGATTACTGTGCCCCTATCTGAGAACTTTGTGTTTTATGATTGAAAAGAATTTCTCTTAAATGGCAAAGAATGTCAGCCCAAACCTAGCATTTTTTCTATTTTGTATTCCATCACAAAATGGCATTTTTAGGTCATCCAATGGAGCTAGTAGGAAATATATCAGTATGCAGTTTGAGAAGAATTTAAGGAAATATGGAAAGGCAAAGCCTTCCAGGAATATTCAGAAGTAATATTGCTTATTTTTTTGCAGTAGATCTAAAAGTAGCTATTCAGGTCTCCTCTCCAGCACAGCTCTGCACTAAAGCAACTACATCACCAAATGAGCTTTTGAATCAGTAGTGAAAGCTTTACTGAAGACAACAACAAAGAAAGAGGGAAGTCCACTGATGATTTTGTATCCTGTTTGAATTTTGTTTTCCAAAAAAGTTTTTGAAAGAAGTTAATATACTATGGCAGTATTTTGAATCACCCATCTGAATGGATTTTGTTGTGTGGGTTTTTTTCAGAACTAGTCATTTAACTCTCTGCCACAGCAATGCTGTGCATGTCTTGTTGACAGCAAATCTCTATTACTGTTTTTAGAGGATAGCCAGGAATGACCCCAAAGTCTCACTTCTGTGTGAGTGATAATACTGTTTGTATATCTCCTATTAAACACAGAGATATAGAGTCCTTGTTCTTAATTAATTTCAAAAATTCTGCAAAATTGGTTCCTTAGTGTATACATATTTTTGTTATTATTTGTAAATATCCTGATAAAGATAGGTCCTGCTACATGGCTTTTGAGCCTCTCAATAATATAAAATGTTCACTTACTAGCATATGTTGTTACAACAGGACAGAGTAAAAAATTATTTTGGTTTGTTGAAGGAATATTTCTTCAGTAATTTTTACTGAAAGCACTTGGCCTATTTTATTAATCCCACATATACTGGAATGACAGATCCACCTATCCAGTAAACTTCCAGCTTCACAGAATACTTATAGTTTCACAAGCCATTCCTGTGACTCATCCCAAATCTATAATTTCATCCAAATTTGTTAATTCAATTTCTCATTACAGTTCCTTGCTAATCTGGCTGGTACTAAAGTCAAAAGAACTGGTTGGTCTTTCCCAAGATGACCTGACTCAACCTTTAAGATATTTATGCTACCATATTAACCATTTCTTTTATTCCCCTGATTCTGGGTCAAGCAGCAGGTAGATAATTTGCTTAATACTTTGTCAAGTCTATGATTCCACAGAGTTCACAGATCTGAATTTCTTTTTTAAAACAGGAGTTTTTCATTTAGTTTATTGATTTCTGAAATGCTTGCTGTTGATAATTCTCGCTGACACAAATTTCCATGATCCTGGTCTCTGCTCCTCTGCAACAGTGATAAATTTCCTACTTTCTTTTGCAATAAATGAGGATCAAAACTTTTCATCTTCATTGTCTATTTGTCCTACTGACTCTGGCAAACTTCCTCTTTCTGATATGCTTGAAAAAGTTTTGATTATTGGCATTTATTTTTTTGTTGTTCTTGTTTTTTTGTTTGTTTGTTTTGTTTTTGTTTCTGTTTTTTTGTTTTTTTTGTTTGTTCTTTGTTGTTTTGTTTTGGTTTTTGTTTTGTTTATTTGTTTTGTTCCCAGATGCTTTGCTGTTCATTGGTTTTTTATTTGCTTTATCTTTTTATCAAGTGAATACTAGTGCTACTTTAATGGGTCTGAGGTTTTATCACTTTACTCTTCAGATATATCAGCTTTAAGGTGTGGGAATAGTCTTCTTAGGCCCTAAGTTTCTACTATAATGTATTTTAATAGCATTTTACCTCATTGTCTGCTCATGTTAAATGTCTCTTTAAAAAGCTTACTCATTTTAGAGTAGTTCTTTTCCTTTCCAGCACTTCAATCTACTGTGAGGGATATACACTGTTTCCCTCTCAGTACCACTATTAAATCCATATCACTGGTCACTGGCATTGGGTGGCTCCTCTATATGTACATCCTCAGCCTCCAGTCCTGGGACCTCCTCAGAGCTAATACTTGCTTATCCTCCTGTGGGTCTGTGGACTGTTTGCCATAAAAGAAGGCATTAATGGGGTGACTGCATCTTGAAATTAAATTTAGCCAGGGTATATGAGATAAGTGATATCTCCCAATGCTGTTCTCTGTTTTCTGCCCTGATTTGCCTCCTTCCAGAATTATTTTCAGCTCAACTCTCAGAATTCACTCCCACTGACCTGCAGGGGGAAGACAAACTCTTTATAGACATTCATCTTGCTGAGTTCTCTACCAATCATCTCCACAAAGGGAGAAAAACTGCGGAGTGGAAGGCAGACAATACAAACATGGACAGTCTTTACCTCTTTCCTGCCAACCAGAAAACACCTCCTTTTCCGTGCTTCCAAATTCACATCACTCCTGCTACACTCACTGATGCTCAAGAATAGCCATAAAACTCTCACAGGAAAGGATACCGAGCTCCCATAGTTTAAACCAGTTCAGGACTGAAGAGGTTTGTCCATTAAGGAACACATAATTAACTGGCACCTCAGGATGAATCCTTGTCACACCCCATAACCCACTGATCCCCATCCCTGTGAAAAAGCCCACCACAAGGTTGCAAACACCTGTGTGAGGTAAGGTGACGTGAGGTGAGGTCTTCACCTGCTGCACTCTGCAATTCCCTGCCCAGCTGAATGCAGCTCATGGTATCTGACAGAGTGACTCCATCCTACTGAACAAAGGTAGAGAGGACATCAGGGCAGCTTTTGACTCCTGCTGTTTCCACTCAAATATCTCTAGTGTCATTAAAAATGTTCAGGCTTCTTTTATACTTCTTTTTAGTCTTTTCTTTCATTGCTAAAGCTGTGCAATTTCGTATTCACTCTTTGATGTGGCTATCTTCCTCTTAAATTGGATGGGTTTGGGGTCAATGCCTCCCAGCCAGTTTTATGTATTTGATACATGCATAAACTGTTCACGCTGTTCTCTTATCTTACAAACTATGGTTAGACAGGCCACTTGCCAAGAGTATGCCATGCAGGCACCCCCCAAAAAAGTGCAAGTCAGGGATCTCTGACGCTCAGTTCACAAAGGAAAAAGATACAGTGAGACATTACTCCACTTATTTTCTTGAGGACAGAGGAGAATTGGTCCAGGTGAGTACAGGAAATGTGCAGGGGTTTTTTTGTTTTTTGGGGTTTTTTTTTTGTTTTTTTTTTGGTGTGTGTGTGTTGTGTGTTTGTTTTTGGGGTATTTTTGCTTTTTTTGTTTGGTTTGGTTTTTGTTGTTGTTGTTTGGGTTTTTTTGTTTGTTTTTGTTTTTTTTACATCTCTCTGGACTATTCTGATAGCTGTCTCAAGTAGTAAGGCTTTTTCTTTAGTGTGCTACAGGAACCCAGTGCTCTTCCCATGATGCTGAAGAAGACTCCTGCAGATAAGTTGTATTTGGTGCCTGGAAGCAAAGACTATTAACCATGAACATAAGGACACTTTTTTTTTTAGATTCTCTTTCACTTATTTTATCCATAATGTAGAAATTCAACATGACAAGTGGCTGAGAAAGTCATAAGAATATTGTGACATGAAAACAATGAAATCAGTTTTTATCATTAATCTTATTGGCCCACGGAGGAAAGTAAGAGATTACTGAAACAAAATGATCAATAAGCTGAAAATTATCTTAAAGTACATTAGCTGATCCACATCAAATCTGGCACAGGGTAGCTTGTTCCAAACCCTCCTCACATTTCTGTGTGCACTGAAAGAGAGAAAAGCCTCTGAACTTTCCTTTACAGACTCCTAACTTCCTTAAGAGTTCAGAAGAAAAAGATTGAAAAGAATTGACTGCAAGAGGATGGCAGAAACAGTTAATATCGAAAGAAAAAGAAAGTTTCAAGCAAAACCAAGACACTCAAGTGTCAGCATGTCAAACTAATTGTATTAGTAAACAAAGTAAATTATAGAAACGGGACATAAACATTTTTTAAATCAAATTTTCTCTTCACTACTATAAAATAATCAGATTGATGAAATGGAAGGGAGACATTTATCACCTTTCTTTACAAGATGTCGTGTGAAGTTCTCTGTCCTGCAATTAGTATTGATCTACTTCACTTGATGTTTCCATTTTACCAATGAAGTAATAGAAACTGAAACATAATTTGCTGAAATAATTTTTTCATTAGATTGCTCCAGACCTAGTCAATACCTTAAGAGATTTGGCAGTTCATGGTTTGCAATGATATCTAATGGTGTTACCACATGACTTGAGATTTCTATTAAATATCTTTATAAAAAATAAGCTAGACTGGAAATTAAAACATCTTTTAGAGAAGATTTTGGTGTTCAAGTTGCTGCAAAGCTAAGTGACATACGGATAGAGGTAAATGCTGGATGATAAATTGCTTTAAACAATGACGATATTTGCTCTGGCTTTGAATTGTTGCTTTTTTTGAAGCAGAAGTGAGATGCATCTGCTTTCAGAGACAAGCTAAGTCACATTTATATCAAATCCAAGAAAATAGAGTAGGCAAGCTAGAAAATAACATTCTTCTTTTTTTGACCTGTGCTTCTTCAAAAAATGTTTTCTGTGGCTGTAGTTCTACAACATTTCAGAAAGTTATCTCATCAAATCCTTGGTTTGATCTTTCAAACAAAAAATCGACACTAGGCCTATGAACAAATACAAATAGGCTTCCATTATGTAATTTCTTACTTTCTGTTTTCAGGGATTTCATTTATATCTCTCCATTCCTTTAACACTTGTCTGCTTGTAATTCTGCCTTTGTTTTACAGTCATCTTGTAAGCTCCTCAGGGACAGAAATCCTTCTTTGTTGTGAATCTGAGCAGTGTCTCACTCAAAAGGGTCAAAGTCTAGGTCTGGAAGCAGGAGTTTCATGGTGCAAAGCCACCAGACCTTCTAGCACTCTTCCCTGTAGATTTTCTCAAGCACTTCAGGGATGATTGGCACAGTTTTAGCTGAGAAAACTCAGACAGAGCTGGTCTGCTTTGCTTTGTGAGGAGGGCTTGACCCCTGAGATGGCCAGCAAAGCTTCCATTGCAGTCACGTTCTGACTGTGGATACTGATTCATAGGAGCAAATGGTGCTATCTGGTTTTGAATTTTGTGAACTGCTTCCTGGCTGGTACTGCCCTTATCACCTTAATCTAAAGTGACTGCAGAGGAATTCTAAACAGGTTTAATATTTGTAGACACAGGTCCATGCACCTAGGACCTGGGACTGTAGGTCCTCACACTCAGCTGAGTAAATGTCACACTGAATGTCTTAATCTCTGCCTGCAAATGCAGACAATTCCCTCTCCTTAATTTTGAACTTGCAAGATTAATGAGAATCCAGTTGTTTTGTTCCCCTATTCCGAAATAATGAGGAAAGGTCCAGTGTAGGAAAGATATGGGTCCTTCTCTGGGTCTATGGAATGACCTGCTGGGGTGGTTCTGGACGAGGCCACAAAGGTGATCAGAGGACTGGATCACCTCTGCTATGGAAACAGGCTGATACATTTGGAGAAGCAAAGAAAGAATCTCAGTTTCTTCCTTTGTGACAATATTCCCTCCTGTGCCCAATAAAGGATGAAGATTTTCCTTAGCCCTCCTTTTGCTGTTAATGTATTTATAAAAACATTCTCTATTGCCTTTTACAGCAGTGAGCTCACAGAATTTGTGTGTTTTACAATGCTAGATATCATAAATGCATAAGTAAGTAAATTTTAAAAGTAAATCAAGAGTCAGGCAGTCTTGAACATGAAAGCAGAGAGCTGTAGATTTGAAGTGTGCTGGTCAAGGTTTCCCAAAAAGATCAAAAGCAAGGTAAAAGCAGCCTCAGTAAGTACTTTGTCACTGAGAAACAAATGGATTTCTAAAAGCTTCTAAGCAAAATGAAGAAGTTTATAATTCTTTCTGAATGAAACCAAAGGAAAAGTACAAACTACACCAAGCCACTAATAACCTCACAAAGGCATTTGGAAATTTAGAAACAGAAAACCATTAGGGGAGTCTTTTGAGTAAAAACCACCAAGTATACAGGAAAAAAACAACAACAACAACAACAAAAAAAAACCCTCCAAATACATGTCTTGCTGGTTTTACCCTGGGGGGCGGCACACTGGGAAGTTTTTCTCCATGAGAACTTTCTCTGTGAATTGATGGGACCAATTGGAGGCTGCTTTAGTTGTTGACAGCCTGAGAAACCAATTGGAAAAGTCGGTTCGCTCCGTGAATCGCATTTGAAGCAAGTAAACCCCGGTAAAGCTCTCTCGCATTTCCGACCTCTCACAGGGTGACACTGACCTGGCCCGGGCCGGGCAGGGCTGGGCTCGGGAGCTGCCGGGCCCCGTTTGTAACCAGGGCCCCGATAACCCCAAAAGCAGCAGAGCCCATTGCTGGGATCCTCGCCTTGTCCCGCTGTGGCCGTGGCTCGGGGGGCCCTGCCCTGCCCCGGCTCGGAGCAGCCCTGGGGTGGCCGAGCCCGCCCGGCCGCCCTCACGGGCTGGGGGGAGGCAGCCGGGCCCGGTTCGGGAGAGCCCCCAGGGCTTTGTGTGCTGGGCAGGGCAGAGGGAGAACCCCCGGGCTGCGGCTGGAGCTGGGGGCGGGCAGCGCCGGGGGAAAGCCATGGACACACGGCCTTGGCACCCATTTCTCCTCTGCGTGGACTCTGCGGTTTTCGTCCTGCCCCTGAGATCCTGACACAGCTCCAGCATGGCCTGGCCCAGCCCCTGCGACTTCTGTGTGAGGGTTTAACTTTTCCAATGCTCAGATAAGACTTACAGACTTTCCATCCTTCCTTGGGTGAGAGGGAGAAGAACAGGAAGGATACACCAAAGTCAATGAAGCAAAAGCTAAGTTTCTAAGTGGAAGGAGAATGAGGAGACACCATGGAGGTTGGCTGAAATATCTTTTTGTAAGTTATAGGGGTGGACTGTACTACACGAAAAAATTCCTTTAAACCATGACATAAAAAGACCTTGTGGGGGTCGGAGTGAAGTGTAGTGTTTGGAAAATCCTTTGCCTGGAGGGAAAAAGGGGGATCTCTGTTCCTGGCAATGAAGTATGAACAGAAAGAAGTGAGCGGAACAGAACTTTGGCCTTTGGGTAGCTCATCCTTAAAAGCTCATCCTTACCCCATGACTTTTTACCATGGCCCACAGCTCCGCTCTGGGAAGGCTGTGAAGTGAGAGGAGTTTCATGATGGCAGATCCCGGGCGGCTGTTATTCATGGAAAAGTGGAGTCAGGAGAGAACTGGTGATTTCCTCTCTTGAAAAGATTCTTATAGCTAAACAAAAAGACACTCCTCTCCCTAAAGTGAACTGAAAAGATTATTTAAGCAAGGAATTGACTGAAGTGTCTCTGTATGTTGTTAAGATATAAAAAAGAGGAAGAAGGAAGTAGTCTGAAGATCTGCTCTGAATTTATTATTATTTTTCTTTGTGTTATTAATAAAGTTTTTCTTTATCTCATGTTAAGTTTTAAGCCTGCTTTGCTTTTACTCCTAATTCTGTTTCACAACAAAAGGTAAATATATTTAAAATTGGCAAACCCAAACTACAACAACATGCTTCCATAGGAATATGCGAAAATTAAAATAGAAATCCATCTCTAGGGGAGGGTTATTAACAAAAAGGTTAGTGTTTTCCATTTTATTCTGTATTTTCTTCTCAATAACAGAATTCTCTCCTCTTCTAATACTACTCCTCTGTTCATTAAGTTATTTTCATGACAGATGAGTAGACATTGTGATCAGTTCTGTCCAGATTTATTGCTTTTCCCCCTCTAAAGTAAAACTATCACTTTTACAATTCAGTGCTAGTAAAGAAATTAAATTAATTGCTATTAAGTGAATTCAAGCATCATGAAGCTCAAGAGCAGCCTTCCAGAGCAATTGTTTTCTCTTTTGGGTATTCAGTTGTACTTATATCATCAAAGCACCAGTATCCAAAGCACTGCCAAAAGTCACAGGTTTTATCTTCAATTCTTCCTTTGACTCTGATTCTTGAAATAGTTTATGGGAAGGTTTCAACAGGTAACCACACCACCCCAATAGTACTAAATGGCTGAGGTCTTAGGCCGTGCTAATAGCAGAGAAAAACAAAATTAAGGTCAGAATCTTCATTAAAAAGCAAAATAACATAGAGGGTTCTTCACATCTTCAAATAAAGCAGCAGTCACTATTTGGTGAAGATTCAGACTTAATTTTGGATCTTGAAAAAAATAATCTAAATTTATAGAATAATGCAACCCAAACAACACACCCACTTACTGGCAATTATCCTTCAGCTACAAGAAATGAGACTGTTTATGGGAAGTCT
Source organism: Cinclus cinclus (assembly GCF_963662255.1). Classification (NCBI taxonomy): domain Eukaryota; kingdom Metazoa; phylum Chordata; class Aves; order Passeriformes; family Cinclidae; genus Cinclus; species Cinclus cinclus. Next base: position 9,755,820 of record NC_085050.1, read on the forward strand.
CCTAACTTTGAGTCAGACCAGACATGAGAATTTAATGTTTCTGATTCTGTTAAATATATTAAGTTTGTAGCAAACTAGCTTTCAATCAGAGATGGTCAGGCAAGAGGCATAATTACAGAATGAATGGAAAGGGAAAATTAGTGCAATATTATCTAAGTCTGCACATAATTGTAAGTCATAGATTCTAAATGTTTCTTTTATTCCAAAGGGAATGTGAACAAATAATTCAACAAGCCATTTTAAAATATATACAAGCACAAAGATTGTCAGAATCTTTTGCTGAAGTAGATCTGATGTGTGTTGTGGATGCCTGGTTTCAGATGCTTAAACAATCACCATTAAAGTTACTGGCAAAAATCAGGTTTTAATATCAATTTGTGTAAGCACAACCTTAAAAGAGTTTCATGACAGGGTTCACTCTGTTACTTACCATATAGATGAAGCATACATAGGAAAATTGGACTAGAATCAATTTAGAATTACTTACACAAAGACCAGGGTTGCAAAAAGATAAGGATTCAAAGGATAGAGAAAGGGTTTAGGAACACTTAAGTTCAGTAACAATGGTATCATTCCTCTGAGGCTACGGTTCAGGTATATTATTTTCCAAGGCTAAAAAGAATAGCTGCTTATCCTTTTTTTCCCACCTTGGTTGAGAATAGGATGCTCCAGTTGCCACTTTTTTTTTTTTTTATGCAGGAGCTCCTGGTATGGTCAGGGACGCTTCACCACCACAGTGTAAAACTCTTAATGGAATTAGACCCAAAAAGTGTCTCTGGATGAAATTTCAAGAAAAACTGGCAGAGAAAGAAAAAAGAGAAAAGAGAATCCTGATAGGAGAAGCAGTCAGCAAATAAACAACCCTGCTGCAGGGTTGATTAAACAGAAAATTCTTATTATGTAATCTAAAACTAATTACTATAATTTTAACACTACTTACTAGACCTAAAAGCCTTTACTGCATTAGTTTATGCAGTCTATTGCATAATATTTGTAATTACATGTTTCTACTGAGCGTCTTAAACCTCAATGGAAACTATTAAAGCAAGCCAAGTGAAAGAAAATGTTGACAGTGTACCTGTGTGCACTTGTCATGGCACAGTATGTACCAAAGTGGTCACTCTGAAGAAAAAAGGAAAAGGACTCAGCTCATTCAGAAACCAAAGGGAATAATTTCAATTTAACAATTTCAATGTTAAATTAGCACATAAAATCAGTAAATTATTTATATACAGTCATGTGAAGATGCCCATGAAAAAGAAACTTCAGTAAAGTCAAAAACAGTAAGCAAAAATCTCACCATATGAAGAAAAGAGAGATTAAAGACTGCTGCATCAGGACATCTCTTTCTTTGACTATATCAAGAAATACAGTGTATTGCTCTGAAAAAACCTAGCATTTTCATAATCCTGCATAACAGCATTAATCTAATTTTCAAATGTGTGGAATAAAAAAAAAGTATGTTCTTGCAACTGGAAATATCCATGAAAATAATTTTCCACCCATAACACAACCTGGTTTACTATTTTTATGTTTCTTTTTTTTTTTCCTTTTTTCACAAACTTTTGGGTTTTTTTCTCTTTTTTTGATGGGTTCTAATTTTCCTCCTTCAAAACACATAAAAGAGTACCCATTATGCCTCTGTATAAAATAGAAAGATTTCTTTAAGCTGTAAATTCATTGCAAAAATATATGTCCTTGTTTCCTTAACTAATTTTAATCTCTTTTTGCTATAAGAGTATAAGATTATTATAAGATATATTATTTTAATATATCTTTATTATAAGTTAACACACATATATAGTAGATTACTTGTAAATATTCGGTTTATTTATAAAAACTTGGCATGAATTACAAAGATGTAGTTACTCAAAGCCTGTATTTTCATTTAATTACTGTGTTACTGTAATTTTCTCAATGAGGCACAGGCAGCATGTCAACAAATTGTTTTGCCACTAAAAATACTAAGAAACACTCGCCTGTTTTTCTAATGCCAAGAAATTGAAACTCTGAAGGCTCTCTCCACCAGGTTAGCCAGTAGCCTGAGTGAGATACAGCTTCAGATGTAGACTCCAGGTAGTCTATTTAGACTGCTCCAGATGAAATTGAGATGTCTGTGAGTAAATGTTTAAAGTACCCATTATAGCTGCTGGAGTCTAAAAGTTTCAGTCTCAAGCAAATGAATAGTTGCCTTTTGTGAGCAGGATCCCACACAAAAGTTATTTAGGAATATATTCCTTCTTTCCTTTCCAATTGAAATACAACCAGTGCCCAGAATAAAGTCACATTTTAATATATTATTTTCATTCATATCCAGTAGTTTTATTCTTTGGTGAGAGAGAGCACTTCAAGGAGCTATCTACACAGTAATGCTCAAAGTGAGATGTGCAGACATTCACAACATCCTCCTGCCTAGAGGAAAGCAAGAATAAAAGGGCAGCTTCTGTGGCCTTGTTAGACACTTTTTGCTGGTCTCAAATTAAAGCTACAAGGTCTAGATTTGAGGCTGACACTGGCACCTGCTCAATGGTTTCAGAGACTTTTGTATCTCGGGAGAGATACTGCACTTGTGCATTACGACACAGCAACAGTAGCCTGCACTCATTGTTTGGGGATGCCTCTGAGCCCCCTTGGTTGCTGGGGTTTGTAATAAATTCAGAAGTAGTCCCCAGCTAGTCACCCAGCTGCAAAGTTACTGCTTTTCTAACCTTCCTGCTGTGACCCAGACAGTAGCCAAAAACAGTGCCCTGGGTGCCTACGGGGACCTTGTTTATGCACTGCTGTAGAAATGCTTGCCAGAGCAGAGGTTTTCAACAAGCTGTGTAAGCATCTTCCTGGAATTCAACGCATTAGTCACGCTGCATTTTGTTCCTAGGGCAGCACACTACAGGGGTGGTTATGGAATCAGTTTTGACAAAGGGGAGAAAGTTCAGGCTCAGGAACTCCAGCATTTTAGCATTTCCCAAGAACATTTTTCCTTATGCTCCAAGACATGGATATTTCGTGAAACAATTCTCAAAATAAACTTCATTAGATTCATATACTACATTTATGAACTCTGGTTAAGCAGAATTTGAAGCTCATAGCCTTTACATTAATATTTTTGCCAGGGCCCAGACACTTCTGTTCTTTCAGCAGGCAAAATGAACATATAAAATAACAAAAGCCAAGACACCCTGAGTTGGTGGGGAACAGGTTCAAACTCTGCATAGCTCTGCCCATAGTTGTTATGCACAGTAGTGCGCCTAAGGCTCACAGTATTATCAGTTCCCCCCAACTCTATTGGCATTGCAAATTTTGATAACTTACAGCACATAAAACAGAAATGGAATTTCTAAAGCAGCACAATTAATAATATTCTCAAAGAAAATTTCATGAGGCTTTAAAAAACTCTAATTTAAAATCTTCTTTAATCAGGAATTTTGCAGAGGACATTCTGTAATAGAGAATTTATTCATTCACTTAAAATGCCCAAGATCTGCCAAACTATGAATTAATAATGATAGCTAGTCTTTTATGTCAAATCAATCTTACCACTCTCCCTCCTGGGGGGAAGTTCGTGATATTTTGTTATCTGCTTCTAGTGATTTCAGTGGACTTCAAGCACACAAGTTCAGCAGTGGACATTCTGAACTCTGCACTGCCTTTCTTAGCAAGGTGGAGAAAGATAAGTGGAGATAGTGGCATCTATTTGTTTGTGCTTTTGTGTGGGGATCTCTGGGTTGTTACTGTGTCCCCAGTGAGAACAATTCCAGTAGCTTCAATGAATGCAGGATCAAGCAATTAAATGGGAGGGAAAGCATATGATTTCAGGCAAAAGACAAATAAACTGTATGTTTATAGGCTTCAAAATGGAGCAAGGAGACAACCAAGGAAAGATGAGGTTAGTCCATCATCCAGGGCTGAATTTCAAAGATTGACCTATCCAAAGGGAGAGAGAAAGAGGAATTGGTTTCATGGGCACAAACAGAGGCTGCACAGAACGAGAGATACTTCTGGGTCTTCCTCTTTGATAAATGAATGGCAGAGGTTCAAACACACAAAACAAGCTTGGGACAGTAAATCCCACATTGTAATCCTATTCCCCATCTCCCTTCACCCAAAAATGACTGCTGGACTCTGTCTAAAGACAGGATTTGTGGCCAGATTATTCTTTAGGTTTTCCCCCTGCAGTCCATAAAGTAACATAAAGTGTGGGCATAGTTGAGGGAACAAAGGCTGGGAAAGTCCCAAAAGTCTAGCTCATTCACAGGTTTCTCCCAAAGAATAGAGGTTCAGCAAAAGGAGGTACAGAGACAGCCCCTAGCCAGGACTGCCTGCAGACTTCTTCCTTAACACGTTATTTAGAGGTAATGTTTGTGTCTGAGACAGCAGTGAGCTGAACTCAACCCAAAACCCCAGTGTCCCTCACCAAGACAACACACCTGCTTACAACCCCTTCAACCATATTTCCTTCACCACCACCCTAGAAGCAACCTGGGATCCTCCCCAAGCTGCTGCATCCCAGTGAGTGACCTGATGCTTCCCTCACTGCCTTCATATCCCACTAGCCATAAGTCTTTGGGGGAGCAAGAGGAGCAGCCTTAAAACACAACACTACAGCCAAGCAAAAAAAATCGGCTTTTTTTTATAGCATATTCTAAAAGATCTGGAAGGACATGCTTTTTGTTTATCTGCCTTCCAAACAACCTATTGCCTGTTCCTCATTAGTGCACATTAACACAAGCTGGGGAGACAACCTGGCATTACAAAGGATACTGAAGGATTATGAGCTTCTGTGGTTTGTAAAATGTAAATTTATATTTGAGGGCAGGCAGGGGACATCAGATATCTCTGTTTCCCCTGCAGGGATTTTTGGAAATTGCTGCATATCAGATCATGCAGTGGAAAATGCTTTCAGGTCTGGAGCATGAGGTAAGGAGTCAACTGAGCAACACAGAGCTCAAAGGCAACAGACTTCTGAAAGACTGGATGGAGCCTGACTCACCACAAAAGGGTTTTTTTTTAATCACATTGGGTGTTTTATTGATGGCACTTTCATACTCGCGGCTGAAGTCAGTGGCCTGGTGAACATTTGATTTATTGTGAGTTTCACCACTGTAAAAGAGATATTCACCACTCAGCTCTGGCAGATTTAGCCAAAGTTTCAGCAAGGCTTGACTGCAAGGTACCTTCAGATACAAATGGCTCAGATGTTGCCTCCAGTGCTGTTTTCTGAGCAGACAGGCAGAAATCCTCTAAGAGCCCTGAATGCAGGACAGAGGTTTTGTGTGTCCTAAGCTGAGACACTGCAGAGTTTTTCCTCTATCCAATAGTTTGTGGCAGGGCTGCACAGATGGAATCTTGAATAGGTTATGTGAAGAGCTTCCTGCTTCACTACAAGTAGATCATGGCAAGAGGTCCTGCTTTTACCTTCCTACATATGTATGCAGATGAAGGATGAGTCTACCCAGCAGCATGAATGCATACATCCAGCCCATCTGACTACTTTTATTCTCAATGCTCAGACACGTAACAACAATATTGGAGCCTTAGCACAAAGCCATTTTATGTGCTCTAAGATATTATGTATTCCTTTGAATTTGATGGGTGCTGAGCAGTACTCAGTCGTAGCTGATTTTGTGGAATCCCCAAGTAGCAGTGGCTGTAAAAGCTGTGGAATTAGGGTTGCATGGCATACCTGAAATGTGCTCAGAGCACAGACATCCCCAGTCCCAGGGGGTTTGGTTCTTGGTGCTCAGCCAGTAATGAATGCCATCATATCCTCATCACCACACATGGTGGTGAAGACACCAGCTGTTTTGCAGGGTCACTGTTCACCAGGTTAGGTGGGTACCACCACCTCAAGCTTTGGCAGAATTCTTAACACATTCAGAACTTTTGTTTCTTTTTCATTTAGTGAGAGAAAAAGAAATATGATTTGGCTGTTTGTCTGAGCGAAAGTAGCATAAATCACTGGCTGATGCCTATGGTGACAAATGAGCACCTTGCTCTGTCAGAAGCAAGCTCTGTGGGGAGTTTCAGGTAGGGCTGAGCTTGCTTCAGAACAGGGAACCTCTGAAAGTCCTTTCTCTCTGCTTTCCTATGAGGCTATGCTGCTTTGAGGAAGCATTTCTGGGGAAAGCTATGAGTAGTGAGAAAGAACAAGCTGTACTTTGCAATGCTGAATAATTCACACATCAGTCTATGGACAGAAAGCTGTAAATCTTCTCATACTTAGATGAAAGATAAACAATCTTATTATAAGAAATTAACTGATATAGTCTCACTTATCTCCTGGACTCCATGTATGAACCTAGCCTGAAGAGATGGATGCATAATTCCCATGTCAAGCAACAGCATTGCTACTCATGTAAAAGTATATCAAGAGAAGACATCCTTGTAATCCAAAAACATACAGAATTTACTGTTATACACCTATATAATACTGTTATTTTGTACAGAAAGTCAGATTTGCACAACAGCATTTAATAAATACAGCTCTTGGAATTACATGGATTGTTATATATTTTGGAAGAATATTAAGCCTTACTTAACTTAGTTTTACAGTTGCTGCAATACACAGAGGTACCGTGGAGTCAGAATTCATCTAACCCCCCAAGGTAAGACAAATGCCACAGGTAGCAGCCAGGTCCTTCTCCTCTGAAATGCCTCCACCATACATCAGTGCCAGGAGCCAGTGCTGACCTATGCTGAGGCATTTTGACATCTTGCAATGATATTCCCAGCACTCTTGTTAAAAATCATGGGCTCAGCTCAGCTCCTGAGTTTGTTCCAAGCTCAAGAGCACTTCTGTCCTCTACTAGAACCTGCTGTGGTCTCTGATGATTTACTAACTTCACATATCTGATTTCAAGGGTCATTAGAAATTTTTCCACACTTCAAGTGGAAGCCTTTGTGACAACTGACACAGTCTGGATATAGCAGGGAATAAAACCTCAAGACCCAGACTGAGGAATTAACCTGAAAATATCAAAATCCAGGGATGTGTGTTATGAGTCCCTCTCCCTAATGCTGTCTAGTGGATCAGGTCTGTACAGGAGCAAAGGAAAACTATAGCTCATGAAGGAAATAACAGAGTATAAAGGGAGAATTTATACCTCTACAAATCACTCCATTAAAAAGGTGAATAGATTTGGTCCTATCTCCAGACATACATGGAATACTGTACATGAACATTAGACTTGACAGGAACTTTTCCATTGTCTTGCCCAGTTTCCCAGGCACAATTTAATCGGCTACTGATTTATCTCCTTTTGACTCCTCAGCTGAGAAATCTGACTTTGTGTGTTTCTCATACCATGATCTCCCTCTTAGCACACAGGCAATTAACAGCTGAAGGGTGCTTGGAAAGAGGTAATACAACTTCTTTCTGTGCTGTTCTGGGGAGCTTTCCCTGTAAGTGGGTGACGACTCTCCTCCTTCTAAGCCCACAGACAATAATGCCACCCTAGTTGACATATCCATTTTCCAGATATCTTTATCTTCTAGATGTCTGGGAGTTCCTGAGGAGGATCATCTCTGTAGATGTGTTTATGATTATAGCCCATCCCTATGTAACATTATACACTCTAGTCAGCTAATATCAACAGCTATTTCACTACCAATTCTCGATTTGTAAAGCACAGTGACTGCAAATTACAAACTTGATTTGTTTGCATCATTTACAACAAACAAACCTCCCAAAACACAAATCAACATGTCCATCTTATTTATCACTGAAGCCTGTTTTTAATTCAGCATTTTTGAAACGCTAGATTTGCTTATTGTTGTTTTTACACAGAATAATGTCCTATTATCATAGTATTTATATCAGAAAATACCAAAGCCTAAATTTGTAAAAACAAAGTTGAGTAACTTTGAATTGATTTGAATACGCTTTGATTAACAACCATAAAATGTTGCTTATAAAATAGAATGGCCTGGAACTGCAGCTTCCCATTTCCTGATATCACAGACGTCCTGTTATTGTGTCTCAGTCAACAGATATGCCAACAAAAGGGCAGCTACCAGACTTTATAAACTTCCCTAAGGCTGTATTGCCAACTATTCTGACTATGGCATAGAGTCCCACAATTACTTCTACCAGCAAATGCAATAATTTGTAAGAAGTAGGAACCTGTTGGATATAAGCCAACATTCCTGTATTGGTAAAATATTAATAACTTAATGATATTATATCAGATGCCTTAGCATGAAGGAAAGGCCACAAAATATCTATCACTATCCCAGGTGGAAAGATAGAAATTTCTTTCAGACTTATCTCTTGAAATTAGCATTTACAGACCAGCAGGGACTGAGTCCAGTCTGAGGATCACCATAACATATTTCAGTCTGGAATTCTGCAGTCAGGTATTATTGACCCAACTGAAACTCAAATTTGATCATCTTTGTCAGTTTTAACACGGGGGAAAATGACTAAAATACTGACTGGAAACCCTACTTCTTGTCCACCCTTATTCTTGCCATGAGTCCCATGTTTACCACTGGTTGGCTGAAGGCTAAAATCTCTGCAAAATACCAGTTTTGCCTACGTTGGCAGGACCTACCTGCCCCCAGCACTGGTAACTACAGCACAGGGAAAGGGTGCCTGCAGCCAAAAAAGGACTGGGCCTGAGTTACTGTTCTGTTTATTGCTAATTTCATAGCTGTTGCTGTTGGGGGTTTTTTGGTGTTTTTTTTGTTTGTTTTATTGTTTGTCTTGTTAGATATATTAGTAAAGAACTGTTATTCCTATCCCCATATCTTTGCCTGAGAGCTCCCTTAATTTCAAAATTATAATAATTTGTAGGGAGGAGGGATCACACTCTTCATTTCAAAAGGAGGCTTCTGCCTTTCTCAGTAAATACCTGTCTTTCAAACCAGGATAGCCTATTTCTACTGTCATTTTTGTAGAGTTCCCCTGTTTCTTTGTGTAATCAGATGCTGTGTGTTTATTAACCACTAGCACAGATCTCTCCAGGAAAGAGACACTGCAGTACTTACATGAAACAGGACTCAATAGGATGAGATTTTGGTTCTACCAGATGGCCAATATTAAAAAAAATAAACCATCTCTATGTGTTTGCCAGTAGTTCCAGCAGGATATCCCCAAAGCATGAATGAAGTAGTAATTCCATGCACACATGTCCCTCTTGGTAATGCTGTGGTTTAAGAGTCATTGGGAGCCTGCTGCAGTTTTCCACTGCCTTAGGCTGGAGCAGCCTCCAGCTACCTACTAGTTCCAGGGGGCAGGATGCTCTGTTTGTTCAGAACCAAAAATCACTGATGAAGAGACATGAAAATACTGCCTGGCTCTTATCTGTGCTGTATCTTGCTTGTAATTAAATAGAAAATTCAGATTTCCAGCTTTATTTTCAGTCTGGTTTTGCCATAAACAATACATTCACTTTAACCTGTAGTCCCTCAAGGTGAAATATTAAAATAAACACATAACACTCATTTCTTCCAAACTATGCATTTACCTCATTTAACAGTTTCAGAGCCTCATTTCCTTCTCTTTCCTCCAAAAGCCAATCTTGCTGCTAGAGATTGATTTTATTCTGTTATTTCCTAGAGTTCTGGGTAGTCAAAACCGAAGTGTTATTTCTACTTGGCTTGATTCTTCTGTTCTTGAATTAATGCAATCTTTTCCAGAGGTAAACATCATGACTATTTAATAAAAAATACATCTATATTGAAGGGCAAAGCCAGGCATTGTGACAACAAAGATGGTATACCTCAGGACACAGTATAACAAATGAAATTATTTAACCACAAGAATTTGTTTTGGGATCTTGAGGAGAATGTGAATAGGGGCTTGAAGATCATTTCACTCATTTCCCATAGGAGACAGATCTCAACTTAATAAAATTGTTCTTAACAAAAAGAGAATAACAAATGAGGTTTTTACTGAGAGACAGAGGAAATACTGCTTGTAAGTTATTTTTGACACAAATTCAAAAGTAACGGGAAAAAGAACATTTCCTTTGTTTATGAATACAAGCCTCACTTTATTGAGATTCTGCTGTTTTTAATAGAGAGGTCAAAACAAGTTTAAATGATTCCCTGTGCTTTCATGGTGTGTTGTTTTGCATTTGAAATCGGGCAGGAAAATCATCCCAAGGAGAATGGCAAGGCAAGTGGTTTTGCCTCTGGCCCAAGGAGAATTCTGTGATCTGACAAGGGTGTTTGTGCTCATCCTCTAAGTGATATGGGGCACATCCATCAATATCACCAGTAGCCACTGCTTTCCACCACTGTCATGAACTTTAATTACTTTTCAAGTATGTTGGATTATGGTAGTGAAAATACAAGGAACACCTAGGATCAACTAAACTACCTTTAGTCTTAAAATCCCTTAGGTGGTCCTAAAACAGGGCATCCATCAACATGGAGAGAAAAATGAAAGTGGGACACAAGAATAGACCAAATAATTTGACAGAATGATGTGTTTGCAAAATGCAATCATTGTAGATGTATTATAGGCAAAAAGTATTTTGTACAGCTAAATTATGGCAATTGCCAATGGATCTAAATCTGAACAAATGTACAGAAAGAAGACACTTTAAGTTACATGACAACCATACGTCTGAAATATCATTGTCTTTCATTCCTTTCTTCTTTTCTTATGTGAACTTTCTTACACAGATAGGTAATTTCATAAACTGGAATTCATAAATTTTCATAAAATGTCCATTTGAAAATATTCAGTCTAGAGTGAAGAAGTTCAATTCACTAACACTTAAATAGTTAAATAGATTATAAATATATTAATAGAATAATATTTACATTGCTATAATATAGAACTGAAAAGTCATAATTCTCACATGAAGTCAACTTGCAGATATAATTAAATTTAAATTAATTGCATTTTCTTTGATAACTTTTCCATGGGCTACAACAAACGTATGACCAGGGTGGATCCCTGAGTTAGGCGATAAGCTACAGTTGGCGCTGCTTTACATGCTTAATGTCAAAATCTGAATGACCAGAACCTAAACTCAGTTTCTGCCTAGCCTCTCAATGTGCTGAGAGCTGTTTTCAGCACCAGTATTTTTCATGTGCCTTGACCTGTCTCAGCATGGATGGCAGCTGTGATGTAACTTCCATTTGAGCTCTCTGAGGATGCAGGAAGGATATGCGTTTCCACATATACTGCTTCAGAGTCCTGACAAGAGTTAAGGTGTCCTCAGAAATAGACACAAACTTTGAATTAGCAATATGTTGCTAATCACTTGCTGTCAACCATAGTTTAGCATGCAGCAATTTTCTGTGATTGGAGAGTCTGTAGTCCCATACTGTCTTCTGCCTGAAGGCAATTAAATCTGTGTTTTCTATTATGAGTCCCCTATCACTAAGCTAAAAATTGTTTTGGAAAGGGGTCAGACTGAATCAGAGAGACTGAGGGAATTCTTCACAAATCAGGCTTGGGTTACAGCATCAGTAAAGCCTGTGATTTTCCTTAGAGGAGGCTGTGACATTCCTTGAGAAGCAAAGAAATCTGCACTGCAGTTCTTGGCTACTTTATTTTGCATCAAGGAGTTACTTGACTATGACAGGAGACAGGAAGTGAGAAGGTGCCATGGCAGTCATGCTGTGTCACTCTTGTGCTTACTCCCTCTCTTTCTGGTCAAATGAATATTTGATTGGTTGATATAAAGTTGAAGAATTTCAGATAGACTCAGCTGCAGGAAGCAGAAGTGTTTTACACAACTCATTTGTCTCCCCTCAACTGAAACACCAAAACCCCTGTTTGTGATCAGTCCTACTCTTATTCAATGCAAAGCATAAAACCCAAAGTTCCCAATCACCTTTACTGATGTTTTAGGAGAAATATTCCCCTTTAGAGGAGTCATTGTATCTGCTGTGTTTGGAAGAAGAAAGGGTCAGCAGCAGAGGGAAGACAGTGATCAGCGTTACCTCATGCACGGATGAGAGGAGAGTTCAGGAGGCACTCACAGGAATGTTTGTAAAGCCCAGAGGGGACTGAAGTGTCTGTGCTGTGGTATGAATTAAAGCTAACAAACTGTGATGTCTTTTGAAAATCTAGATATTTACCCAAGGCACTGTCCAGAGCAAAAGATTTACCCTCAAGAAAATGTAAGATAAAGATTTTTTAATATTTCACAGCTGCAGAGTATCCCAGACATTCCATATTTTCTGGACACATTTGAAAGGTCCATTCCAAATTTATGAGTCAATCAGCTTGATAACCACTGTATTAAAATAATTAATTATACTGGACAAAATATAAAATTAAAATCTCAGAGGAACTGGAAAAGGCATAAAGTACTTTCAGGTTCCTGGCCATATTTAAGCACAGATAGTAGAAGTAGGATGAAGTGCTTTTCCTTTGGGAGATGGGGGCTTCAACTTTATAATAACTGGTTTATAATAACAGGCACTCAATGACGTGTAGAATTAATTTCAAAGCCGTACCAAAAGCTGAAAGAGAGACTAAAGAAGCACAGTCTGAATAAGGCACATTGGGTACAATTTGATGCACTACTAAATTTCCCCAGTTATCACCTGGAAGGGAAAAATATATTTATTAATAGGTCTAATCAAAGAGTAGATAAACATCTTGGGTCCAATGGTAGACAACAGCCTGTGGTCAGCTGCCAGGTTGCAGAGACTAGCTTTGATTTCAGCAGCTCACCAAGATGACTTTTGTTAAGCGGCATCAGAAAAACATGGTTTTACAGACAGAATAACTTCATTGTTCCAGCTCCCCAGAGAAACAAATTCAGAGTGCATAATTGCCCTCCATGACCTCCTTAATGCAGGCTGGGAAATAGCTCTGGAAGCAAGGCACGCTTTGGACAGGATACTGCATTATTCCTTTTAGGAATGATCTCATCATCTAGTCAAAAAGAAATGTAGCCTCAGTGTTTCTGGAAATTGAAATTCTCTCAGTGGAGAATGGTTGTTTGCTATGGGGATTAAAACATTACCTCTCTGAGGATTTTTTACAGAAAAAAAAAATACAAATAGAATCCTATACTTGAGAAGGACCAAGGAGTGTTGAAACCTCAAAGGAAGGCCAGGAGTGAAGTATGTTGGCTGACTTCAGAAAGAAATACAGAAATGAAAAGTCAATGTTGAGTAAAACCCTATGACATTAAAAATTATATCATAGGCTCCAGGAAAGCTCATTAAAGTCTCACCTTTCATCAAAGTTTGGAGCAGAAAGCAACATAAAACAGGTGCATTCCATCATTTCTGTCATCTGGCATTGATGGCTGCTACTCATGGTCAGAAATAATGCATTTGACAAACTTTTGTTGTGTACACTTGATATGATTCAGAATATACTTGTCACCAATATGATGCCTGAAATTGAGAACTCGTGAATATACAAGTTTCATTTATGATTAAAGATGCTTGCAATATGACAACTTAAATAGTATCTATGTAAGATTTTGGGTTTTTTTAAAAGGTGTCTAAAAAGCAAATCAAAGAAGCTCTATTAGTAACAACTTTCGGCAAGAAGGCAACACAAAATATTTTATTTACTCAGTGTTTGGAACTATGAACTAAAGGTTATGTCATTCCCCAGTTTGGTGAGACATAATTTTTTTTCATTATATCAGGTAGACATCAGCTGTAAATTGGGTCCTCCAGACTCCTCCAAACATTGATAATCAAATCTAAGAAAAGTTAAGGTAGTGGTTTTAGCTTTCCATGGCGTCTTGAAAGACAAGGATGCATAATTTCTTTTGTCCATGCTTAAAAAAAAAAAAATAACAACAAACCAGAAAAACCCCAGTAGAAGTGCTGTAGCCTGAATTGGTTGAGAGTGGTAAATCCTACCATTTTTCTTATAGTTGGATACTTGATGTTTAAGACCCAGAAAAGGACAAGATTCATGTCCTATAGCTACTTAGATGTATGGTGAGTTGGCTCCTAATTTTGGTAACAACTCCCAAATCTAGTAATTCAACAGTGGAGTGATGTATTCTACTTCAGTGTCAAGTTCATTATCTCAAGACAGTTCTGATGACAACTGTATCCTTGATAGGATTTAATCAGTCCGCTCCCATTAAATCCCTGGAACAGCATTACTTATACATATGGCACATTTAATCTCCTATGATTAATTGACTCCCAAAAAAGCAGAGAGATGTCTAAATGAAGAAGAGTTGAAGGATTATTATTCTTCTAGCAGGGTGACAGGTCTCTCACATCTCCTGATGGCAGTGATGAGTGGTAGTGTTTGGCTTGTCTTAAGATTTCTCTCTGGATTAGAGAATGGGGAAGTGGGCTCCGACTTAGCAGAAGGAGCCAGTTGAGTCATTTTGATACCATCAGACTGTAGTCTCCAAACCCTCAAACTACTCTTCTCTGAAATATCTGCTCCTCAAAGAAAAGGGGACAAGAAAAAAAAAAAAAAAGCATTTCAAAAGAAAACTTGAGAAGGAGAGTGAAATATTTTCCTTCCAGACAGCATTCTACATCTTATATGTTGTAGACTGAGATGGATCAGTGAATGTGAGTGGACAGATCAGGTTTTGTTTCTTCTTGAAGTCAGAAGGGACCTACAGCATATGAAAACCAAACCAAACAGGCAAAGCACTCAGGCACTGACAGGTATTAAGAGAAGCTACAGAAGCTACCTTGACAGAGCAATATGGTTGTAAAGAGACAAATACTCCATGGTTGGCTGCTATTTGATGCAACTTTGAAGCACTCTAAGGTTGCATCATGGATTCACAGACTACAGATGACTCACAAAGAACCTGGAGTGATGCTGAACATTCAAGGACCACATCCAGGAACTGTCTTTTGCTGTTCTCTGAAAGAAGCAGTGTGTAAGGCTGTGGAAGTGAACTGCTTGGAGGGGGGGGAAGGGGGGGGAGGGGGGAGGGAAGGGAGTTAAATACAGGATTTTTGTGCAAGACTAATCTATTTTAGAGGAAAGTTACCTCTAGTGCAACCTGCAACTCACTGCTTAAGGGGGCAGACAAGGAGGATAATGCAGAAGATATTCAATTATTAAAAGAGAAGAGGATAAATAAGCACTAATTCAGCATAAAATCAAGATGCCAAGAACAAAATTTATCAAGGCACTCAGGGATAAGAGAAGATAAATGGGCTAATTTCCTATACAACAATGTTAGTGACCTGTGTAATAATAGGAATTGAAACACATTTTTGTGCATAAATTCAGCTTTCTGGAGAGGAATGAAACTTGGTGAGATCTTCACGACTGGAATGCTTCTTCTCCTATTAGCTGTTTAGGAAGGGACGAATAGACAAAGAGGGAGGTAGAGTGTTATTCTATGCCAAAAATTATATTGTTTTCTGGAATCACTTAGAGCTCATTTAATGAAGCAAACATTTAATGACTCTTTACAATCTAATATCCTAACAGGTAGGACAGAGTGCCATAGACCAAAGATGAGGACAAGCGGATGAGCCTCACACTATGAGCAAGAAAGCATGTAGGTTACTGAGCCATGTCAAATAAGGGAGGTGAGGCTGTGGATTTGATAGTCATTAGTTCCCAGCAAAGAAGAGAAATCATCCAGTAGTGAGAAAAAAGGTACTTACAAAATAAGATGCAAAATTGCTAATAGAAGAGAAAAAAAAGAGGAGGAAAAGAGGAACACATGAGGATCAAGGATCCTCCCTTTTCATGGAGAAGTTTGTTGATGACTGGTTGGCCAGCACACCTCATTGGGTGTCCAGCAGTGGTGTGAGAGCATGATAATGGTTGGGCTGGTAATGGGTAGTTCAAGCTCATTGCAATGTATGGAAACAATAAATGGCTGTGTATTCCCAATCTGTATGCTTGGTTGTGCTCTTCAGCCTCTAAAGCTGCTGAATGGTGCCAGAATAAAGGTAACTTCAGTGTCACATCATCACTCATCAACATTTGGCTCCTTGCACCTGAGCCAGCTTGTTTGCACCTTGCCAGAAATTTTGACAGGAACTGCTGAAAAGTCTTGCAGTTGCTGCTGTTCAGAACACAGCTGTTGCCTAAAAGACAAAAAAAAAAAAAAAAAGAAGTTTTGATATTAAAATGTGAACATGGGGAAATGAGGAATAGTGCTCCAAATCATGTAATCAGACTTTTACTACTAGCCTGTTCAGAGTGAGCTCTGTATGATGCTGCATAGCTTTATATAGCTACAACTTCAAGTACTCATAATTTGAGCACATCTCTTCTGCACCTGTGAGCTCTCTGCTTTACATGAGCAGTTTCACAGCATCAAAAAAGTGAGGACAGCTTTGATCAAATCAGTTAGAGGTAAAAAACCCAAGTGTAAAAGCATGAATGAAAATAGTTAAAACAGTTAGAACTCTGTGACTGTGAATAAAATCACTCTAGCTAAAAATTCAGACTGAGTGCTAAAATGACAATAATATTATTTTATAATAATATTTTAAAATGTTTCACAAGCTTTGGAAGAAAGAAAGAAAAATAAGAAAGAAAGAAAAATTGAGGAATATAAATTAGGATGTAAAACTAATAACTGGTAAAGGCACAAGGAAAACTACAGGGTCAAGAAAATTTTGGATAAAAGTAATATTGTGCAAGTAATTTTGAAACAAAGGAATATGTTAAAAAGTGAGTTTTTCAAATAGATGTAAATTTACTATTACTGTTTAAATAGAGAGGACTTTTTTTTGCTTTGTTGAGCAGTCACTATGTTGTGATGGCAGCATATCTATTGATGACAATGGTGTATTTTCACTTCTGAGAGTGAGTCAAAGAAATATTAAAAACATGCTATTGAAGTTGTATATTTTTATATCAGTAGGTCTGGATGGCTTGCATCAGAAAGTTTAAAATGTTGTTTGAGCAGCTTTCTGTAGCCTTAGCACTGATTTTCAATAAAACTTAAAACCATAAGGTTCTTTCAGAAAACCGAAAGGAAGCCAGAGCTATAAGAAAATAAGAAAAAAAAAACAAAGTAAAGAATGTGATGAGCCTACTGGGCCTTTCAGCTCTAAAGAATGGCCAAAGCAAGGAGGGGTAGTAAAATTACTTCGTGTTGCCTAGGATACATTGAAAATAGGTTGTGCTAATTAACCTGATTTATTCTCTCAATGAAATAATAAATTTGGTTGAAAAAGTAATAGAGCTGATACAAGCACAGAGCCTTCTACAACTTCTGAACACATTTTAATTAGAAATTTAAGTTAAGAAGCACATTATTTGTGTGCGTTTAAACCTTAATTGAAAACTCAGTGGGTGGATATCTAAATACAATGGGCCAATGAGCATGATAATATTTAGCATTTTTCCTCAAAACTTCCAGAGCAGATTGACCGGTGAGATGAGACTGTGAGTGGCACAAACTGTGAAGATGATCCCTCACAGCAAGCCTGGCATTAAAACCCAAGGAAGTTGAACACAGGCCATGTTCAATTGAAGATTCAAGGCCATGTTCATGCCTGAAGATGACATGGAGACCACTGCAGAGAGAGACATGAAGAGGAGTTCATACTGTCACTATTCTATGGTGTTGCCAAGTATTTCCTCTCATTGGAAAAGACCTGAACTGTTAAAAAACTACAGGTGAATTTTGCAAGGAGAATCGTACTAGTGGGTGCCTCGGGTTGCAATACAGGATGTGACCAAAAGTGTGTATTCTATCACCATCTGCTGAAACCAGGTGGGGCAGTGATCCTTATCTCCGTGGGAGATATTCTCTGCTAATGGGCCATCTGTTAAAACCAGGTGAGACATTGTTCTTTATCTTTTCCACAACCCATCCTTCCTCCAGGGAGATATCTTCTGTTAATGGGCCATTGAGTCCCACTGCATGACTGATAAAATTACATCATCCCATTGGGAGATGCTCCACCCAGGGGGAGGAGCCAAGCATTTCTTACCTAGATAAAATCTGAGATTTGGAACATCAGAGCAGCCTTTCCCCACTGAATTCCAGAGGAAAACCAGACTCTTCTACACCATCACTGGACCCTCAGAAGAAAACTACATCCTTTATTACTTCAATAGAACTCCATCTGTCCCCTCAGGAGGACTGCAGCCATCATTTAATAAATCTGCTACCAATACCCTGACTGACAGGGGGTCAGGTTGTTTTCTGACTCTGCCAGTATTTTGGGGTTTTTTTGTATTACTGTATTTTTATTTTAATTTTCTTAGTAAAGAACTGTTGTTCCTGTTCCCATATCTTTTCCTGAGAGCTCCTTAATTTCAAATTTATAATAATTTGAAGGGAGTGGGTTTATATTTTCTACTTCAAGGGAAGGTCCTGCCTTCCTTAGCAGACACCTGTCTTTCAAACCAAGACAGTGGGACACCATGAATGTGAAAACAAGTAATTTCTTTCAAGAAGAATTTTGTTAAAGGGCAGACAGTACCGAGAAGGAACATGGGGAGGAGGAAAAGATAGAAAATTATTCTTTATTTTTTATAACCAAAGAACTCTGCTGGCTTAGATTTATGCAAAGATGAAGGGGATGACTTCATGTTGGTTTGTAAGTACTGACATAAGAACAAAAATCTCATAATAAAATGTGTGTCCTTCAGTACACCAGTCTGAGATATAATAATAAGTGTTGTGTGGAAGCTTGGGTAAGAAGGATCAGATGAGACAAAAAAGACGGGTTACAGATACTGGATCTGCCTTTTTCAGGAGTTTAAATTTAATGTTTAAATTAAATCTTTTTTACAGGGAACAAGATGGAGAGGGTTGAGCCCACCCTGAGCACATATCAAGAGAGCTCCAACCCTGTTTCTCATGAAGGTGAGCCATTGAGCAGCCAATCTGTGTGCTCAGCTGGTCACCAGGGAGTGACCTAGCTTTGGTCCAGTGGAGACTATACCAGATGAAAGGCGGGAGAGCTACAGCTTTGGTCTCTGGTCCTGGGTCCTCAGTTTTGCCTTTCCCACAAGAAATCAATTCAAGAAGACTCTATACATTTATTTTCCCCCCGTTCACTTACTTTCTAAAGGAGCTGGTGAAACAGAGTCTGGATTAGGCTACAATATCTCCCAATTATGATTAAGCCTAATCCAGTTACAACTAATGCTGAAAGAGGGGAAAAAGACAAATGGACAGACAGAACACAACTCTCCCATGAGGAAAAAAAAATAGAGGAACAATTCTAAATTATAAAATCCATCTTCAGATAATGTCAGTTTTTCCCTCATAGGCAGAATCCTTTCAAGCTCTTCCTGGAGGATGAAAGCGAGTGGAAAGTTAAAAACATGGAGATAAGTTTCCCTGATGTAGGAATGTCTCACATTAGCATTAATATAATTTACCCATATACTTCATAGTCTGAACAGGCTTGGTGTTTAAATTGACTCCATGGGAGCTGTTAGGAATAAAGCAAACTGCACAAGAGGCTCCTGGAATACCTAATGCCACAGGCTGGTAAGAAATTCCTTTATTTTCTTAGGATCCCCATGAAGGTAAATATGTACCTTGGAATAGGAATTTAGACATTATTATCCACACACACTGGAAGCAAAACTCATTTTTTTAAGGATGGAGACCATATGTGAAACCTACTGAAAATGAGAAACAGAAAATAAATTTAAAAATTGCTATTTTAGCAGTGAGATATCTTTTTTAGATATGTCAGTTAATGTCCAATACCTAAAGTGACACTTTTTTTTTTTTCCTCTTCTAGGTCTTTGTTTCATGGATTGTTTTAGTTAAAATATAATGGAGACTTACTCAAAAGCACGACAGCCTTTGGAGGAAGATTTCCACCCTACTGTAGACAAATTATCTCATGCAGTGGATTTCTAGATTGGCAAAACCCTCTCACATGTTTCTGTCTTAAGAATTTGTACTTATTCAAATTTATGTATCCTGCTTATAAAATTAAATCAGTTGCTTCTCAATAGAAATCTGTTGTTTCACACTTTTTTTTGGAACAGCTGTATGGAAAAAAGTAAATAAGTGAAATGATGTATTTTAATTTTGTTTAGTTATTCAACCAATAAATGTTCATTGCTTGACTGTTCCTGAATGAATACATTTTAATTGTAATACTCCCCAAGATATTAATATAATCAGTGTGCTAGAGCAATAAACTTCATAGACAGAACTATTATCCATTATTTTACATAATATTTTATTTATTTCTTTTACTACTAATGAATGCAAATGAACAAAATTTTTTTTTTTTGTAACTTCTATCACCTACACAGTGTCAAGAAACATATTTCATCCAGTAAACTCTAGGCCAAATTGATTTGTGCTACAAGAAGATATGAGCCAAGATCTGTAAACATCTAATGTTAGATTTCTTACTATTTTTTATTCCCATAAAGCAGCTGGAGTGCGAGCTTGCTGGCTTCACAAGCTCCTGTGTTGGCAACAGTGGATTGAATTTCATCTCATTATTTTAATTTAAATCAAAGCCACAAGTATCCATTAATCTTGGTTTTACAAAAATTCATCCATTGATTCCCCTTCTCAACTATCCTTTCTGGAGTCATAAGGTTTGGTTTTCTTTCTCTGAACAAAGAATACTGACTCTTACTGATGCTGAGCAGGTAGAGATGTTTAGTAAGAGCACTATGAATGCTACTGAACATCCTGAGCACAGGAACAAATCTGTATATATCTTAATTTTAAAATTATTTCTTCATTTGTGCTTTTTTATATCCTTGAATATTTCTGTAGAATTTAGCATAAAACCTGTCTTGCATAGTCTCGTGTGTATTTGCAGGATTGGGGCCGTAGAGAATAACCCAAATCAGAGCATTATTTTTAATTACACTCTACTATATGAATAAGCCCTCAGTAGTCATTATTAATTTTAGATGAAGCAAAACGTCAGTCCAAATCAAAATCTCAACTGCCCTTGCTGCACTGGAGTAGTTTTTCAATTAAGGAAATATTTGATCCATTAAAGTGAATGCTGAATATGATATAGATATCATAAACACACAGTAGTACACTGAAAAATACTTGCAGAAAATGAAAGCTCCCTTTCAACTCCATGGGTGTGAAAGATTTATTAGCAGTTTAGAAAACTTATTTGAAATTGACTACAAATTTCCTTCAAATGCAGCTTAAGTTGTTTTATTTTCTGTTGTGAAAATTCAAATCTGTGTTGCAGGTCAAGACAGTTTTCATGAACCCTTCTAAAATAAAGCTAGACTCATTCCTCTGATAAAGTTCTTTCCCTCTGTCCAACCACCACCCCCAAATGTACATGCATGTAATGCAGGCATGACAAGTCACAGCACTGCCTTCCATACCCAGATCTGTTCCTATGTGAGGGACAGGCAATTCACACAAGACAGATATACCTCTGCAAGCTGTGCTTCTGCATATCCCACTGCAGATATGCATTTAAGATATATTCTTTAGATTAATGTATCTATTACTCCAAATTTCTCTACTGAACTCTTTTCATTGAGGGCAAAACTGACAGACCTGCAGAAAACTGTTTTCAGCTGGAAATTCATCCTCCATTTAGGAAGCCCAAAGCAGTTAAAAGGAATCTTGCAGTACACTTCTTATTTCCTCACAGCTTGCTGAGAACCTGCCTTTTTTAACTGATCAAGCTACTACCAGAATCAAAATCTTTGTCCAGATCCTTCAATACAAAGACATACAAAGGACAGATTTGAAACCTAGCAGGTTTGTAAGGTTTAAGCCTTACAAACTCACAGATTAATATAGATTGGAAGGAGTTTCTGGATACTAATTAGTTCAACCTCCTGCTCAGAGCAAGGCCATATTCAAAGGTCCTTGTCCGCCTTGTTCACCTTGTCCAGCTAAGTTTTTGATGTCTCTAATGATGAAAATTTCACCTGGCAATTAGGGTCTATGGATACAAAGTTTTAGAGAAAAATATTATCTTTTATTAGATCAGCAGATGTAGCTGAAATAAACAGAAAAACTCTCAAACTCCTCAGAATTATGTGGATAAAGTGGCATTTTGAGTCAGTCCGGCACTGTTAATTACATCAAAGCCATCATTAGCAACAGCATGAACTTTCAGACTGTTGCCTTGAGATGAAAATTAGCATTTCAAGGATCAAAGCGAGGTTTTGGATCATGCTCAGACCTTGCCAACCTTGGCATACCACTAGAAGGAGGGTCATGAAAGGCTTTGGGAATCAGCATTTTTGACGATAGACAGGACTTGAGTTCCTGTACTGAAGGACTGCTGTCTTTTGTTACCCAGCAGTTTCCCTCTGGTAGCAGAGGACAGTAACTTTTCAGAACTCCTCCTGGGCACTGTCTTGTGTCAATAAAGACTATCCTCTTAGCTGCCACCACATGGAGGGTTGTGGCCAAAGGGAAATTTTGTAAAACTTATTGATGATCTATTACATGAGATTCCTGTGTGCATTCAGATTCGATATTCACTGCAGCAACGTGAATTGCCTTGATCATTGGCATTTGAGTGGTATTCCCTAATTGTACCACTTTAATGCACTATTCTGCAGAATTACTGCAATATCATAATGAGGTATGCTAAGAACCTATGGAATTTAGTCTGCTCTAAGTAGTGCAGGACCCTGCAGCATGGGATCAGACTGTTGGAACTCCACTGAAGTCTGTGGTCTTACCAACGTTTCTTACTGAGAGTGCTAAAATGCTGAAGTGTAATTATAAATATCCATCAAATGCTGTGATTTCTAAACTGAGTGTTTACTTTTCTGGAAAGGGGAAATTGCTGATTTACAGGAGAGGGATTTGGAAAATTTAATCCCTCAAAATTAAACCTTCTCCAAAGCACATGTTCATATATGTGCATGGCAGTTTAATCAAGAATGAAACCGTTTGAAGGTGCTCCTTAGAATGTGAATGCTGGCAAATTACTCATTTAGGGAGTCAGACTGGTACAACGTGGGGTCTCTCATTCTAGCTTAACAGCTGCTCTGCAGAGTCCATGGGATGTCTGGTGTGTAATGCTCTGACTACCCAATGTGTCAGAGTGAGTTGTAATGTGAGATCTCATTCTAAAAGGATCATGACCAACCCAGAGCATCAGCATGTTTAACTTCTTCAGGCAGTGAAGGATAATAAAACTGTCTTTTTGTCATGATTCAGTTTAATTTTTTTATTTATCTCTCAGACTGTGTGTACAGGGGCCAGCTGGATGAGGGCTGCAAGCTGTGGACTCCCAAGGGGTTTTGTATCCATGTGTATTTCCATGTGCCCACATAAGAGCTTAGTCTCAGGCACGACCTGTAAAAGGTGGCTTCAGCTGATGAAATGTCGATGCCTGTGCCCATTCAGCCCAAGCAGTCCTGGGATCTTCATTCTGTCAATGGGCAGAATTTATTCTTCAGATATTAATTATCTTAAAATACACACCTATATTTGGTCAGACAAATTTTCTTCTGTTCGACAGAAATTGGATTTTAGAATGACACAGACATAGATGTCTTAAGAGAAGTGAATCCTCCCAGGCATTCATGTTGTTATACACCTGTTAATTCAAATTATACCCAGTTTGGATCCTAATTTAACATCTGTATCAGGACTACAAACAAGTGATATTATTCTAGTGTAGAATAATTATAAGAGTAAATTCAGGCTTCCCTCTAACCTGAGATAAGATACTTAGGAAGGCATGAAAAGAAGAAGTGACAGATTTGAAAACCACTTAAAACCATATCTTAGGCCGTATTTCAGTAACAAAAAATTACTGTAATTCTGTCGCAGTGGATGAAACCCCTGTGAAGATTGAACACAATGGGTTATTTGTTCATGTTTAATAATTTTGATTCAAGCTATCAGTGTTAAAAATATTCACTAATACTACTTTTTGTCAGAAACATAAAGTTCCAGAAGGATTTCATATTAAAGGCTTGAATCTGGAACTTCCAGGTAAGTCCCCTGATCCTGTGGTTCTCCCTAATATACGACAACTCTTTCTTGTTTGATCAAAAGAAGCTTTGAAACACTTGGAAAACAATAAAAAAAATTTGAAACCTGAATATTTCTGTTAAAATTAAGTTCTTTTTGCTGCTTTCTCCAGTTTAAATTTCTTTTATTTATTACTATTACTTTTTATGAATTATCCAACTAAAAAGACTGATGTCACAAAGAGCTGGAGTTCTGTGATGCTCGTCTGAGAATCAGACAGATTTATTTAAATGAAGATATTACTGCAAAACAGAGGATGTCTTTCGGATAATAACTTTTCTCAGATCCTGCACAGAGATAGAATTTTCTAATCCCTTTAAATGATACTGGTCTGGTTTCAGGCATGGTCCATATGGGACTTGTTACTGTAAACAATGCTTTAATCTTTCTTTCCTCTTTACAAATCCAATCTCATGGTTTGGTATTTAAAGATTTTTCACCTGCCTTCTCTACCTGGCATCAGTCCCATTATCTGTAGTAATGATTATGAGCCATCATTTTGTGTACTTTCATCAAGGTTTATTATAAATTATAGAAGTAGTTTTCCAAGGAATCCCCCCAGTATAATTTCCTCTTGCAGTTCAGGTTAGCACTCTGATGACTGTGGAAGCCTGTGGCTACACCAGCCTCAGGAGATGGCAATGGCCATTAAGTGTTCATTTCCCACCAAACACTGGCTCCGTGTTCTCCACAGCTGCAGTGATGATGATGATGGTCAATAAAGTAATGTATGTGTTTTAATAACTGAAATTAATGTAATGTAATCCACTGCACTAGGTAGTATACTCACACAAAAACAAAAAACAAAACAAAACAAAACAAAATAGAAAACAAAGGCAGATCATGTCCCAATGGGTTTATAACCTTACAGTGAATCAAAAGATTGCAAATAGATATTAACAGGTAGGAAAAATTTTAAATGAGTGCCTCCAGTGCATCAGCAGCCTAACTGCTCCCAAATGATTTTTATTCTTGTTATGAAATTCAGGTGAAAATCATAGAAAATCAAGGTCAAATATCAG
Organism: Cinclus cinclus; assembly: GCF_963662255.1. Classification (NCBI taxonomy): domain Eukaryota; kingdom Metazoa; phylum Chordata; class Aves; order Passeriformes; family Cinclidae; genus Cinclus; species Cinclus cinclus. The sequence goes on from NC_085050.1 coordinate 9,780,655, forward strand.
CCTGCAGAGTTCACCTAGTCTATCCCCTGTCAAAGGTAGAAACCTCCACATTTATGCCGTTCTTACCCTGACGTATACACTATGTTGCAGGTATTACAGCTGAGCAATCAACCACAGAGTTGTATTAACTTTATTACTGCACACTTTCTCCTGATGTTTAGTATGAACTTTACGTGCCAGAGTTCATCATAGAGATGAGAAACAGATCTTTCCATTATTCTTGAGCAACCTTTTCTAAATCCTATAGCAGCTCAGAGTTGGAAGGGACTTTAGAGATTGCCTTGTTTCAAACCCCCCTCCCCCCCCCCAGCCATGAGCAGGGACACCTTCCACTAGACCAGGTTGCTCAAAACCTGTTCAGCTCGGTCATGAGCACTCCCAGGGCTGGGGCAGCCACAGCTTCTCTGGGCAGCCTGTACAAGTGCCTCATCACCCTCAGAGTAAAGAACTTCTGCCTAATATCTAATCTAAACCTGCCCTCTGTCAGTTTAAATCCATTCCCTCTTGTCTTATCACCCTGTGCTTTGTCAAAAAATCTCTCTCTTCCCCCCTTATAGGCCCTTTTAGGCACTAGAAGGTGCTCTCAGGTCCCCCCAGAGCTTCTCTCTTGAGGCTGAATACCCCCACAACAGAGGTTCTCCAGCCTTCTGAGCATCTTCATGGCCTCCTCTGAACTCTCTCCAAGAGGTCCATGTCCTTCTTGGGGGCCCTAGAGCAGGGTGCAGTATTCCAGGTGGGATACATTTGCTAAATGACCAGAGTCATCCAGCATCAGTACAGCTAAAGCACCAGTTGTCATAGTCACACAGATGTAAAATACTTTCATGTGTTTATTTTAATTTGGGAACTGAATACTTTCAGATGTAATTCTCAGAAGGAAAGGTAAAGACCCCAAAGGAACCCCAAAAGTTTGGAATTATATCATTGAGTAAAACTTTCATTGCCTCCCTTGATGTGTTAGGGTAGCAGGGGTAAGCTGGAGTGTGTATCTTAATAGAGCGCATTAAGTAATCCTTTGAATCTGGATAAAATATGAGAGATGTCTCTATTGTGCATTATGATCAGGAAACCAAACTCCCCGGAGTTATCTTAAAATATACCTGTGCACCTTCATCAATATTATTTTGGAAGTATTATACCATTTTTCAAGATTTCTGAGCTTTGGTTTGTGTATCAGTTAGGTCTAGAATCTCATCCATTTTCTCTGTAAGCAAATTATTATAACCAAAGGTAAATTGTTCACTAGAGACACCTGAAAAAGTATTTTGGGTTTGTTAGAAATTACTGAGTCCATGGCAGGCACAAGTGTTGGAGTGTTAATAAAAATGATGTGAATTTTAAGAATATCCCAAGCACACCCAGCCATGTCTAAACACTGCTTGCTTGGAACAGTGAACAGATTAGAAATAAGAGTGCTTAAAACAGAATCAGGAATCCAGAGAAATTAATAAAAAGTATTCCATTAATTTATGTGAGCTTTTCACAAATGTTCAGGGTATTAGAGCAGCAAAGCACTTAACAGAGTTTTACCAGCACCTTGTTCATGGATGTAAAACTACAGCTGTTTCCTTAAAGACCTTTCTCCTGTATTTCCTACTTGAGGGCAGTGAGTGTTGAGTGCTGCCCCAGCCCTGCCTGTGGGGTTTGAGCTATGCAGCTGCTGCCTGCACTTCTCTCCTCTCCTCTCCTCTTCCCATTTCACCATTGCTCAGCACATCTATTTGGAGCAGAACTAAAGTGTTTGCTCTCGAAGTGAACCCAGAGGAATGCAGAGGGAATGAAAGGGCCAGCAGGACTCCACTCTGAGCAGTGGCTGTGTAGTGCTTGAGGCTGCTTTCTCTTACTTCCTCCCATAACTTCTACAATAAATTTATTTGGATTTAACTTCCCAAAGAGTTGGGGGTCAGGTAGTGTGATCTGTGAGTGGTCACTTGTGATGGAGGGAGTTGTATAGAAAATTTTTTTTCAGATTAAATTCCTTCACTTTAGAACATTGATTTCCATTTATTATCCATTTCTTCTCCTCTCAGCTTCTTTCACTAGGGTTTTCCTTCCAGTTTCCTAATTTACTAGGCTATCTTTAGCTCATGGCTAAATCCTAAAACATATTTTTCCATCTTATGTTCTTTTCTCCATTTCAATCCTCTGTTCTCCAAAATGATGGGTTCAAAGGAAATACTGTAATCCAAAAAAAAGTTATTTTAACTTTTTGGAGGATCTGTCTTCTTGTTTACACACCTCCTTATTCCCTGTCTTCCTCCTGGGCTGCCTGTACTGGATGTACCACTGCATACCACTGATTCCTTGGATCCTTCAGAAGAGATTGTTTATCTAGGCTATTTTATTGCAGCTGAATTCATTTATCAATGACAAATGCTAACCCATAGATTAACATTTGTTAAGAATTTTCTGGCCTGACTGATAAAATGATTAAGGAAAAGAAAAGATGTTTCATGATGCTACAGAAAACGCAAACGTTAATTTTACCAGATCTAAGATCTAAAGCTGAAATGAAATAACATTTTAAATGGACAAATTGAATGAATTAAAAAAAAATGCACCATCCGGAAAATATTCCATCTGACTCCAAACTGACATCTTAACTAAATAATTTTAGTAAACAAAGAAGAGACAGAGTTGAAAAGAAACAGATTGAAAGGGAATGAAAGTATCTGTATGAAAGCTGAACCCCATATTTTTATGAGTTACAGCTGATATCAGAGAAAAGCCATAATTACTAAGCAAATCTCTCACACTCATCAAATGACTGGAAGATCTGGCAAAACAACTCCTGATATTCCCCAAGTAACTTCCACATTGCCATAGAAGAGGGATATTTTCCATGCTCGAGCTATTATGCAGTTATTTCATTGCCACTCCGATTTTTCTAATCCTCTGATAAACACTTTGCAAACATTGTGATTTCAAAATCCTTCACAGTTAAAGAAACAAAAAGAAGACCCACTTTGACATCCCAGCGAAACTTTCTGTGATTGTAATGAATTCTTGAAAAACCCTCACTGACTGTCCTCATTTCCCAGTGCCAGCACCTGTCAATGTGCACGCCATGGATGTCTGTGTCCCCTTAAACAGGGTCATCCATTGCATGCAGTGGGTTTGATCATGCACTCTGTTAAAATTACTTACTTTTCCACTAGCTAAAACAATTTTCTGTAACTTCAAGCTTTGTTTTATTATCTGAAAAATGAGGTGCTATCAACTACAGGCTGGCAGATAACCTTTTGACATTTTTATCTGCCTTTTTCATGAAACTGGCAACGTATTTCTCTGAGGCTGAGATTCTTTACTATTTAATAGTTTTCCTCAGAAGGGAAAAAGGGACCTTTCTCTCTGTCTCTAAACTGCTCATCTCTGCCCTGACAATTCATATTCCATTTATATATATTAGATATAGATATAGATATAGATATAGATATAGATATAGATATAGATATAGATGATATAGATATAGATATAGATATAGATATAGATATAGATATAGATATAGATGATATAGATATAGATATAGGTATAGATAGACAGATATAGATGATATAGATATAGATTATAGATAGATATAGATATAGATATAGATATAGATATAGATATAGATAGATATAGATATAGATATAGATATAGATATAGATATAGATATAGATATAGATATAGATATAGATATAGATAAAGATAAAGATATAGATATAGATATAGATATAGATATAGATATAGATATAGATAAATATATAGATATAGATAGATATAGATAGATACATGGATATATAGATGTAAAAGGCAATGCTTAATGAAGAGAGTGGATAATTGTGTTAGCCTGGCATGATGGTTGGTGTTATGTACCTGGTTTCCACCTGGGATAATGCATACCATTTAGGGAGTTTTCTTTCCTGAAATTAATGGATGCAGTTGAGTCACTTCATATTAATTTATTTCTCGTTCACTTTTAAACAATTTAGAGCAAAGGCAAGCTCCGTATTCTGGGCTTTTTCCTAAAATCCCCAAGGCCTGATCTGCCGGTACTGAAATGGAAGCTTCTCACTGTCCTCCACAGCCATGCCTACAGCATCACAGCCCAGTGGAAGCTCCCCTTTAAAAGCTTTTGTCAAGCAGTGCATTTTTTCTCTGAGAAAAATTCCAGTCAGACCTTCTGGGAACAGAGACCAGCCCCGCATCTCATGGGCAAAGCGGGAGTCATGGAGTGCCCGTCCCACAGCACAAGTGCCTCCCAGTGCCCGCACCCACACCCACGTCAGGGCTGGCACAGCTGCACTGCTCTGCCCTGGAGCTGCTCCCTGCTGGGCTGAGACCATTCCCGCTGGGAACTGCAGCAAGGGCTGCTGCTGAAGCACTGGAGCTAAATGGAGCAGCGCTCCAGAGGGAGAGTGAAAGAGCACGGGAGGAATAAAGAACAGTTCTTCAACAGGAAGGGTTTGGCTGCTCCTTTCAACACCAACCCAGATGCAATCTATTCTGCTCTCAACTGCTTTAGTGCCCCAGTACATCAAACCTATCAACCTTTGCTTTTACTGGAGCTCTTTGCTAGAGTTATTCTCTTTAATTATATTTTTAATGCTTGATCACTGAGAAGGATGAAAGGAATAAGTTCACTGTCTCTCACTACCTTCCTCAGTGAAGCAGATGAAGATTTTTTCCATTTTTATGGCTTAAAAATTATTTCATAAATCTTTATAGACTGAGGAACAGTAAAAGCTCTACCTCTCTTTTAGGCAGCAAAAAACCCCACATAGATAAGGATAAATTATTGAGCTTAATAATACATCACTCTTCTCACTAAATAATGTTAGCACACTATTCAGAATAATATTGGAATAAAAATGAATGGAGGCACATTATAATATTACATACAATTTGTCGGATATATTTAATAATCTTTATGCCTTCCACAGATGAAATAAAAAGTACTTTCAGGGAAGAATCTTGATGACAGTACTACAGGTAAGTGGTAGGTCAAAATCATGTTTCTACCCTGAGTTTTTTGGTCAACAGGTTTAGTGCAAACAGATACTTCTTTCAATTTATCCTGTAGCACAGCAAAGAGATTTTTAAAATAAGATATTAAGGTGAAAATGTACCAAGGAAGTGACAATTTTTTGTAGTGACTTCTACAGCTTAAAAGATTGACTAGAATATGCTTTGCTAAAAGATCATGGATAAAAAATCAAATATTCACAAGAATTTTACCATAATTTATATCTGGATTTAGTGAACAGCCCTCAATTTTAGAGGCAATGACAAAATCATTATATTTTCCAGTGTAACACTTGCTGAAATAGCCATGTTTTTTGAGATTATTAGTATATGTGGTCCCATTTTTATGTTAATTTATTTTATTAGTTAGTTATTTTATTATTTAGTTATTTTATTATCAGTTTATTAACTAATTTTTAAGTATTTTTAAAGTACTTAACATTTTTTGAGTGGCTTTTTCAATAGATCTTGGTAAACAAGATAAAGTAAAAGCTGCCTCTTTGCTTTTTCAGGCACTTTCAACTTCAATGAGAATCAGAAAAATGCCACAGTTAATTTCTACACACTCCTTCACTGATGATACAATTCCTCCTTCTTCCTGAGAGAGCATTTGCAATTACACGTTCACATCCAATTGCACACAGACTATGTTTTGGATTTGGTTGTTTTTTTTTTCTTCTTTGGAAAGGAAAGAAGGCAGGGAATTCTTCTCTGCTCATCCCTTGCCAGACACACTTTGACCTGAGCAAGGAGAGGAAGGTGATTTTCAGATCCCTGGCAGAAAGGCTTTGTTTGAGAGCAAAAAGTAGCTTAGCTGGGGAACTAAAGGCAACAAGACAAATCTTTCTAAATAACATTTGGGAAGGCCAAAGGAGAAGATGTCTGGAAGTAATTTCTTACATTAGGATCGCTGCATTAAAATATCCATTTGAAGTCTTTGAGGCAAGGAACAGAACTCAAAATAGCACCTTATTCTCCAGATAGCAGGCAACAAAATGGTTACTGGTCTGACAGAAAAGTACCTAAGAGAGACCTCTGCCAGAGAATCAGAGTACCAGGTACCTCAAAACCTCAAAGTAAAGCTAGAAATAAATTGGCAATCACTGATTTTAACTAATAAAATCTATATTCTGTTTACACTCTACCATCCTTTAGGGGTAAGCAGATTTAGACAAATATTCCTGATAGAAAATCAACAATACTATTGTGGTCAGCAGGAAAATGTTTCCAAAATGTTCTGAAGAAAATCATCAAAATAAATCTTCTTTATACAACCAAAACAAATATGTTTGAACGTTTCAAAGAAGAATAATATATTATGGACTTGAGGCTTGATTTATTTGCCTAAATTTTGGCAACAAAGGCCTGAACATAGTGCTTGTGTAGTGCATAGTGCTTGTACCTACAGGTTAAGCAGGGTTTGCTTCAGCGTCAGCACTGGCACCAAATATCTAGAGTTAGACAACTCAACTGAGTCCTTTGTCTTGTCCTATTTGAAGATAAAAACAACAACTGAAAAGTCTCAAAATATCTTAGAAAATCAACATTCAAAATTTTAACTCAGCAGTAGAAAATAAGGACTTTTCATTGGTAAGGTGACTGATTTTTTACTGCAGTCAGCTGAGTTCCACAATATTGAAATATATAGATTAACCATAACCATATGCTTTGATTAAGATATTTGGACAGTAAGGATCAGGCTAAGTATAGAATCCCTTTCACAGTAGGAAAATCTCTCTTCTTGTCAAACATTCTAGAAAGACATTGCATGAATACATTGGCATGTACTTGTCCTGTCTGCCGTGCTTTTCTTTCTCCTGAAGAAATAAACCATCCAGATTATTTTAAAGAAATCTTTCCTCTTAGTGACTCCAGGCTTAAAACATCTTTTTCAGTAAATGCAACTACCAAGGAATTTATTATAGATTACAGGGGACATTAAAATGTCAATAATTAAACACTGCAAGAATAGGAATTTTGAATAAAAATGGCTCATAAAGTGTACTGCTCTCTATCATCAAAGTATTTTCAAATATTTTCTAATAAATTCAGAGGAGTTATTGTTTTATCCTTCTTTTTTTAACATTAATGCAGGAGATCCATAAAAAGGATTATGGTTTTACCCAAAGAAACACCAGAGTTCCAGGAATAATTTATTTGTGCTTATTTATAGCTATTACCAATTCTGAGATTCTTTATCTTTTGATAACTCACAGATTCATGTTGATGAATGTAGGATTCCTCTACAACATTTATTATATTTAATCACATTAGGAATGTTTTGCTTTCTTTGTTGGCCAATATTAATTCTCCTGAATCCTTAGATTTTATTATTTGATTAATTCTTCAAGCACTCTAATGTTTTCAAACCCAGGAGTAATTATCGAAAACTCATAAAACAAATGTTTGCATCACCTTATGGTGTCAGGATCAAATACTGACGATACTTAAATACCATTCCATTCTCTTCAAAGTATTAAAATAATAAAGTGAAGTACAACCTGCTGGCATTTTCATTGGTTTCTTATTCAGTGTCCTCCTTGTGCCTTTTGAAATACAGACACACTCAGCTGAAATTCACTATCAGCAGCTTCTTGAGCCATCCACAGTAATACACTTAACTGTCTTGTCATGACTACTCTAAAATATTTCTCTTTATTTCTTTTAATGGTAGATATAGATCTTTCTTTACTGGTCACCTATGAGAAGCACTTGAAATACGCTACTTTAAGGCAGTATGTCAAGAATATTGGAATAAACCTGCAATAAAAATATATGTTGCAAATAAAAGGAGATATGGCAATAAAAATGGCAATCTGACTCTTGCTTTTAACAGTCAATGTAAAATATGGGTAAGTGTTCTTCATTTCAACAGCAATCAATTCATAAATACATAGACACAAATCATTAGCATTTGCAAACAAACATCGCCTCTTTTCCAGGAGCTGAGAACCTCAAGTGCAATGAATGATGCTTTTCACATTCCAAATCAATATATTATTTATATTTGTTTTGCATTTGCTTCCAAAATCGACTGGGACTTCGATACCATTAATATTATTACAAGGGTGCATGCTCAGTCGCACAATCTGATACTTTACTCTGCTCTTGAAATAGTTTCTTCAAGTTTCAAAGCTAAAAGAGAAGGTAAACAATACAATACAGATTTTATCAATAGTGGAATGGTCACAGGACTGTCCAGAGGAAATCACAGCAGAGGCCTTTTTGTTTTTTTATTATACGTACCCACTATTAAATATTCTTAGCAGTTACTGACTGCTATTGGAAAGCCTGAAATAAAAATACCTTCTCTTGTAACCAGCAAGCATTAGGGGATGATCTCCAACACCAGACAAGCCAGTGCACACCCCTGTTCCCTTCTGGGAATTACAAAATGATCTACAGCCAGCTGACTTGCCCACTCTTGTCTCTTCAGTGCACTCCTTGTGTCTTTTAAAATATGTGTCCCACATCCAACCAAAATTCAGTGGTATTTAGGTTTTGCAAATACAGTCTCCACTACCAGTCTCCAGCATTACACTAAGGACTAATGTTTGCTGCTTTGTCATTCAGCCATGAATTCTGCCCAGAGAGCAAAAGCTTCCACCTTCACCCTCCAAAGAGAAAAACAGATATAGTCTGGGTCTGCCAGAATTCAGCAGTATTCTTGGGGTTCTGCTGCTGCTTTGGGATCAGGAAATTGCCCAAGCATACTGTTCAGCTCATCTGAGATGAAGCAGGGCCCAGGCACTGCTTTGCCTCCTGTCTTGGAAGGGACATGTGGTGTGTCTGTGCACACCTTGGGGAGCAGGAATTGGGCAGTAGCAGAGGCACCTCAGACAGCACAGCAGAATGTACCAGGGTGTTATCAGCAGAAAAACAGCATGGGCATCATTATTGACCAGTTTGTCACAATGTGGAGCATACAAAGGGCTTTCCTCTCCTGTCCCTTGCTCCAGTATAAATCAGGAGGAATCCTGTTGAACACTGTCAATTTAGGCTAATATTAACCTTGAACAAATGCCTGTATCAAGCCTCTTTATGTATACTGAGAGACAGGGCTTTGTTGTTGTAATCACATTTTTTAAAAGATCTGAGTTGCATAAATCTCATAATCATTTCCTCTGCTGATAACAGCTGTAATCTGCAGTTCAAGAAGATTCCTAATTAATATTAATTCTCACCCTGTGCACAGTGTGTTTTGGCAAGTAATTAGGTCTGAAGAGATGGCCAAACACACTGATCTTCAAATTTTGAACAATTTAATTACAGGCTTGTTTTCTGCATGGAGCTGCATAAGACACGAGTTTAGAAGAGAGCATCAGTGAGGTCCTGCTCCAGGGGCTGGCTCTGGAGCCAGAGCAGAGAGTGCTCTGCAGGAGGAGAGCAGGTCAGGCTGACAAAGCCTTTTGCCAAAAACCACTGGATTCCAGTGGAAGCCAAACTATCAGCTCCCGTAAGTGACTACCTGGAGGCTGCTCGGTCAGACTGAGTTTGCTGCAAATCCTCCCTGAGAGAAGCTGACTAACAAGTGAAAACAGAAAGTAGCCACTCAAAAGGAAGAATGCATTACATTTTAAAGGGGGTTCAACAGCAAAGAAGCTGCCTTTGTCATGTATTTGCAGAACAATTTTGCAAGACTGCACATGAGAAACTACCCTCTTTGCTCTTTAAGAAATTAAGTCCTTTCTCAGATATTTATAATGTTTTCTTAGCATTTTTTGCTCATTAAGCTAATGCTGAGGCAACTTGTAAGCAGAAATTACTGTTCTAAACAAGGAGGAAAGCTTCCCTTTTCCAACCTATCCCTCAGTAGCAGCTTCTTTGATGCCAGATAATGGGACCTTCACTGATAGGGGGTGCTCTGAACCCTCCACCCATTCTCTTTAACACATTCTAAAGAAATTGTGAAAATTAACACCAGTAATATCATGTTGCACATCTCACTCAAATTTTCAGAGCTGAAGGAGGATCCAAATTGCTTCTGCGCAGTCAGAGGTGCCAAAAAAACTGCTCCAAGTACCAGAACAGAATTGCTAATTTTTCAATGACATAAGCGATAAAGAGACAAATAGTTAAATGTGCAATGATTAGTAACAAATGCTTTATAAATTATTAAATGTGTTTGCACAGATATTTTAGAAAGATCTTACTTGTAAACTTTTTACTTTTAAGCCGAAAGTAATTGTGGTGGATTTTAGCCAAGATTTGCACCTGCTGGAATTGCTAAATATAAATCAGAACATCTGACTGGGATTATAACAATTAAAGATCAAGAGAGGAAAAAAAGAATAAAGTAATTTCCTATGATGCATTGGTATTTCCTCACAGGATACTACTGGCACGGTCAAGCATGCTCACAGACTTTAACGGCAAATTCAGAGTTACCTGAATCTTATACATCTATCAGAAGTAGAACACAAATAAGGCACTTTTAATGTGCTAAACTGGCTTCCATTTCCAATAGCTGCAGTAACTGAAATGATCGAGGACTGGTAGCAGTTACCAGAGGTTTCTGATTGATTATGGTCTTCTTACTGTTAAACAATGACTTCAATGTGTTATACCTTTTAAATCTCCTGAACTTTCTGTGAACTTGAGATCAACATTTGCTTTACATGACAGAAAAATAGCAGGCTACAGTATTGCTGCCAGTCCTGCTGTGCATCTTTTTTGAGTTAAACTGTTCTTGTTTGGAAAAGTCTAAGTTCACCACGTTCAGTAGATCATTTGTTCCTAAAGGTACACTGCAATTTTTGGCGTAATACCCTTGATGATTTCCATTAGCCTAGATAGCATAAAGCATAAACTACCACACACTGGAGATGTTGAAAAAAAATAAAAGATCAGAAAAAGCACAGCACAGAGTCCATGCTCCCCAGGTGTTTTGTGAAATGAAGGAGGCATGAAAAGAGTGATTTCATCCCTCCTTCCTCTCCTGTCTCTCTCCTTTCCTCTCTCCATTTCTTCCTTGCTTGAACTTTCTTACTGGTAAACATGAGTAAGAATGAGTTAAAGGAATTAAGAATTAATTTTATGACACCTTTTCTGCTTTGTAAGTTGCTTCTAATGAGTCATTTTCACTTAAAAACTTTGCTGAATCTTAGTTATTTTTTGATATTTAGTGATTTACCATATCTAAATATAAAATGTATTCATCAAAACACAGAATGAGATGCATAATTTTAATTAAACAGTGGAATTTAAATCTAAAGCAGACAGTAAAATGTCAGAGGCATCTCTTTGACTTGCGTTCTCCAGTGGATTGCACAAAGTGTACTGAGAGATAATGCAAGAGCAGGGAGCTGATGCATTCTAGAAGTCACTGTTCCCAACTAATTCCAAATTTTTGGCTCCTTTATGGGCTATACAATTGTTACAGAGGCTGGAAATAGTCTTGAGTCATAAAAGAAGAGCAATTACAACACAGAGTATCAGCATTCTTGGCAATATTTTAAGTGTATATGTGAAAATTGCTACCATTTAATACCAAGCTGGAACAAATGAATATGTTGAGAAAAAGAGTAATTTTGTTTGCAAGGTTTTTACTAGTCCTCACTAGCAAGCTGACATCAATGATATGTTGACTTGACAAGTACAGATACAGTGTACAGATACAGTGAAAAGTCTTTTTGATTGAAAAGTCCTTTTTTGGAAGGACACTTTTCCCTCAGAATTAAATAAGTGAAAAAGTGCCGGATGTCCTCTGATGGCATTGCTAGAAATCATGTACCTCTTTTCTGTATATGATGAAATTTACAGACACTGAGTGCATACAAACATCAATTATACACAACCAACATGAAAATGAAAAAACAGAAAAATATTAATAGCTTTAAAATGAAGGATGAATACAAAAGGAAAAACTTTCAATTGTAACATTCAATTAAGCTTTCTGATATGGAAGAAACTGTATCTGACATTATGCTAAAGGAATGGGAAGCCAATAGTAAATTTTATATTAATACAGCAGAGATTATTCTTTCTTGAAACCAGGAAAAAAAAGAGTGGAAAAGAAATACCACATGGGATGCTGTTACAGGGAAAAAAAAAAAAGGCAGGATAGGTTAAACCTACTGAATACATTAAGGCCAGAAAAAGCAAACAAAGGAAAAGGAAATATATGAAGATAAAGCAGTACAAGATCATCAAAAGAAGATAAAAAGAAAAAAGATAAAGGAGACCTTGTTGATAGGCACTGAAAGCAGAAACAGCAGCACTGAAAGAAGACATGAGAACATTTTATCAAACTGTTTAAAAATACAAGTTAAGTGCAATGAGGAGCAATGTCTGGAAAAAAATAAATCTCACCTTATTTTAAAGACAGACAGAACAACTCCCAAACATTGCAAAAAAACCCCCACCCTATTTTTCCAATGAAAGAAGGTAGAACTTGATGCCTGTTTTGCAGCAGCCAAATCTTCATGAGCTTAAAGTAGTTGCTGAAAGATGAAGCAAGCTAAATTAACACATGCAATTCAAATCTCTGTAGCACAGGAGAAAATTAAATGGACAGCATGATATTTTGAGATATCCCGATGGTTTAATGGAAAGCAGAAATAACACAACCTGCTCTTGTTTCCATGGAAAGTCTTCAGTGCAGTCAACTCTGCTGTTTTGAAGTTGCCACTTGAACCAGACACAGGACATGGCAAACATTTTCTCTAATTGATCCTGTGCAGAGACCTTCCTTCTGCCAAGCAACACAAAACAAAGTGCAACATGGTAGGTGCTTCTTCTCCTGTACTGAGTGGGACTCGATTTAATGATGGATTATCATGGCAAGCAGCACCCCCCTTTGAAATCTCTTGGATGGAGATTCTGTGAAAGTATGAAACAGAAGTGTGCCATGAAGTAGATGCAGCTGGGAAGGGATGAACCTTGGTGACAAAGACTGTGCCTTCTCCCCCACCCTCCCTCACCACCCTCATTCCTCCTTTGAAATGGTTTCTGTTACTGGATCATTACTGTGGAAAGGGTTATTTCAGTATAAATGCAGACAGAGGAGATGGAAGGGTTTGCAGCCAAAATATGTCTCGTTGTGAAAGGGCTGTCTTACACTTATGCCAAACAGGCCCAACAATTAATAAATTAGAGATAGGCAATGACACAGATGATAAATTATCTGCACAGAATTCTCCCTACTTAAGAGCTGAAGCTTTTAAAAAACACTTGCATAACCCCATTCAAAATGCAAAATAAATGCATTCTTTATATAAGTTAAAACCAACAAACTATTTCCCATACGTATTTTTGTGCAGAAGGATTTCATAATTAGAAAACTGAAATCAAGTGCAAGAGTCCTCAAATACAGTGCAGAGTCCCCGAAAAATAATGCACTCATCCTGTGCAAATGGCACAGCTATCAGAACAGGTGCCTGTGAAGACTATTTAAAGTATTGACTTAATAAATTAGAAATGAAGAAGCCTTAAAATGAGTACAGATAATGGAAATGGTACAAACTGAATTAAGGAAGAGACACGGATCTATTTTTTGTGATTCTCCAATACCAGAGAGAATCAAGCCAAAACCTCTGTGGAAGCCCCAGGTTTTGCTCCAAAGGGCTGAACCCATGGCACTCTGCAACACAGTCATGGTTGGTGGGATCCTGTTCTGAGAGCAAAAAAGGCTTACAGATACCAGCCAGCCAGGATATGGCTGACTCGCATGATTTGACTTCTGTTTTATGGTCTAACCAGCACAGTGACAATATTTACTGGGAGCATGAAAAAGGGTTACAAACAAATGGCAGAAGAAAAATCGCACAAGGGAGAGGAACCAATAACCTTCTTCTTTCTATTTTAGCTCAAGCACAATAGCTACTTCAAGTGTTTAGTAACGCTTTTTAAGTGTATTAGAATTTTACCGTGACTTCTTTGAGGAACTTACAGGTTAATATCCATTTAACGCTTCAGAATTTCACAATCTTTCCCTTGGTAACAATATTCAAGTTTTGAATGCCCTCAACTCCCCTCCAAAGCAACTTCTGTTTTCTTTATATTTAGTTCCTTTCTTTCAAAATCCAGGACAGTACTTATTCTACAGCTCTTAGCCCATTTTTTTCCATCACATTGTTTGTACTGCAGGTTATCTCTTCAACTGCTCACAGAGATTTGAGCTAACTCATTCTAATCATTCATGGCATCTTGAGTAGATTTATAACACAAATTTTGTCTCAGAAAGTCATATGGACAATGTTTTGACAGCAGTCAGTTTCTTGTATGGTTGATAAGACTGCAGAATTTTGTCTATTGATGTAAAGCTTAGTTTGAGAGATTAAGGAACATTTCCAGATGTTTAGTAAATCAGAATGTCCTAGAAACCTCTCTATCTGAGACACATTTGCAAAGTCACAAGGGGGATGTAAAGAACCCTGTTCCCACTGAAAACCAAATATCATCCCCTTTATTGAGAAAGCTGAGATATTCCTCTATACATGATGACACTTCTGTGGATGGAGGAACGCTTTTACAAAACGTGCACAGAAGAGCATTACATAGCATGGTTAAAACTGCGATGCCTTAAAGATATAAAATACAGAGAGAGGTTTTTAGGAGGCAGTATTTTCCACTAACTTACCTGATACACTAAGGAAGAAGAAATTAATAAGCTTTCAGGCCCACAGATCTTGAACAGAAGATGCAAAACATGTTTGGAAGTGCAAACCAGCAGTGACAACTTTGTGTCCAAATCTATGTGTGTATAAGCACAGTGCCATTGTGACAGCATTATTAAAGTCAAATATTCTGAAACTACCTAGGAGAAGTCTAGCTTTGGGTGACAGCAGGAATCCTCACACCAACTTTAGTGGCTAGGTTGATGTCACCTTTGGCAATTGCTCCTGAATTTGGTCCTGAGTTGAGGGCAGCACTGGCCAGTTTCCCAGTGACAGCTTTAGGATTTCCCAAGACTTAAACGCAGGTGCATGTCATGGCTCTCTTCTGCCAATGAGATCTGGTAGCTCAAACTGAAATAAAGGTCAGTCCAACTTGAGAATCCAAGCAAAAACCAGTAAAGATTTGGGATGTAAACCAAGAATAAGTAGTTCTGCTCCTGGGGAATCTTCTCAGCCTGCTGTGGGAGGAGGTTTGTGGTTAGATGCTGGATGAGGGAAGCAGAGCAGCAGTGACAGTGTACAGATGGATGGGTATGGCACAATATCTACTGGATTAATTCAGCAAGAGTGGGCTTGTATCAATTTCAGCCAAGTCCAGTTTAATATCTAGAAGTACCTCATCCAGCCTCTAAAATGCATTTTTTTTTATGAGAGCCTGTTAACAGCTACCAGACATAAGCTCAAATAAAGGCCATTGATTATGAGCTGATAACTATAGGGAGGTCAGATATGAGAATGAATGTAAAAGTGCAGGAGTTTGGAAGGAAAAAAAGATAGCAATGTGTGTACATAATTTGCCAAGTTTCTATGAAAAAACCAAACAATTTTAATTCAAAAGCACAACTACACTTGATTTATTCACTGTTGTTCACCTTGCTCCTACCTTTGCCTCTCAGCAGACTAAGCAGATTTTCATGAGATTTTTGTCTATGCCCACGCTCCATTCACATCGATATACATGAGATGGAGTGGCATATGGCTCTTTAGGCAAACTGGATATCAGTTACACATAAAACCCAAATGTTATTTCCCTGGCTTCGGTGGAGCTATACACTGAATTGTTTCAGCAGCACAACACAACTTCAGTGCGAAAGAAACCACAACAACGAATGCATATTTTGCTCCCAGTTTATTTTTGCCATATCTCAGTTGGCATCTTCTCATTAGAAATGCCAAATAATTGCTCAGACATTTGCTTTTATCATTCTTTTTGTTATGAAACTTCTGCATTGCCTTATTCTGAGCCAAGTTTTGAAAAGCTTCATTTTTTCTTATTCTGATCCCCAAATCATTAGCTGAAAGTTTGAGTTCCAGTTCACATAACTTCCAAGATATCTTTGCTCATGACTTTGCAATTACCTTAGTAATTTAACTGAATATATTGAGGTTTTATATCTCCCTTTTTTAAACAGATTCTGAATCCCAAATGTTCACGTGATTTTGTAGCTTGTATTTGCTAAATTTTAAACCCATATTGAATCAGCTAGACCACAGATTCTTTTTCCCTAATCCCAGTCATATCAAAGTTTGGACTTCAGATTCCTGCACCTTGCTGTCTCAGAACCTAGATACTGTTATGAAACCTCCAAATATGAGTAACTGACCACAAATATTAGAAAGCTGCTTCAGAGATTATTCAGGTTTCATGTCAAAAACATACTATTTGCATCCTGTTTGAACTTTAAAAATCTCAGCTTCCATTCATTTAATCTTCTTGAGGCTTTGCAAGCTTTCTCAAACTTTATCAAGTTGCTTGCCTGTTGAGAGGACATCTGATTTCAGTTTCATTTTGTTCCATATGCTACACTTTGTTTATGTGATTACTGCTTCCGCATTGCAGTCTTTAATTAGAATTTGTTACCTGACAGAGCTTAGTTTCAATACCATGTCCTTTCTCTTTAATATGCAGTCACAAGATGTTTGCAAATTACTCTTCAGGTAAAAAAAGCGCAAAACAAAAACAACCAAACCAAACAAAATCTTCAGAGTAAATTGCTTACAGAACAGGATAATAGGACCACAATATCCAGAGGAATTTTCCTTCCTATCAGAACTAAGCATATTCACTTCCAAACTTTCATAGTCCAATCCACGAAGTACCGCAGGGCCAGCGCTGGTTGCACCCCAAAGGTAACCACAAAGGGAGCAGAGTATCCCTCACGCCTCCCTAAAGCCCGGGCTACTCCGTTACAACTAGCGGATCGTGACAAGCGTTTTATTATGTTAAAAGTTTTACAGTGAAAGAGACGCTGCCTGGGGTGTACGTATCTTCACTATGCACTATAAAGAATACGATCCGGGCACAAGAAGCGAACGTGTACCAGATTCCAACTCCCTGGGGGTCACCGCGTTTCTGGGTCCAGGCGGGGCACAAGAGAGAGGCACGGGCAGCTGCTCGGACTGGGAATGCGCACAGGCAAAGCAGCAGGTGGCTCTCTTTGTCAGGGTGACGACGGTGAAGGAGCGCAGGCAGCTCCGGGGCCGGGAGCGCCGATCCCGTCCCGCCGCCCGCCCGGAGCACCCGGCCCGGCCGGCCAAGGGCGCCCCCCAGCGCGCGAGGCGGGAGCCGCAGGCGGCGCAACGGGAGCCTCACCGGCACGGCCGCTCCTCGCACCGGGCCCCGCCACCGGCATCGCACCGGGCCCCCGCCAACCCCATCGCACCGGGCCCCCGCCAACCCCATCGCACCGGGCCCCCGCCATCCCCGGGCGCCGCCGCCGAGCCCCCCGCCGAGCCGCACGGCGCTCGGCAGAAACACCTGTCCGGCCGCCGAGCGGCAGGGAGCGCCGCAGCAAGGCGCCGGCCGCTCCTCCCGGGGGCCGCCGCGGGGAGTGTCCCGGCGGGCGGCCCGCGGGGCTCGGGGCGCTCCTGCGCCCCCGGGGGTTCCGCCGGGGCGGGCGCGGCGGCCGCACCTGCGGGCACTGAGCATGCGCGCGGCGCGGGGCACGCCGCGATTGGGAGCGCGGAGCCGGAGTGGGACGGAGCCGCCGGGAGCCGCTCCATGGGAGTTGATGCCGCCGCTGCTGCCGCCTCGGACCCCGCGCCCTGCGAGGATCCAGCTCCCGCCGGGGACTCCCGCCGGCCGCGCGGCGTCTTCTCCGGAGCCGCGGGCTGCCCGGAGCCGGGCATGACCGGGCGGGCGGCGGGGGCCAGCCGTGCCCCGCCGCCCCCTCGCCGGGGGCCGGGCGGAGGCGGCGCCGCCGCGCTCCTTGCCGCGCCGGGGGTGCGCAGCCCGGCCGTGCCCTGAGGAGCGGCGGCGGCGCGGGGGGACGCGGGCGGCTCGGCGGCGGAGCGGCCGCGGGACCGGCGGCGGGGCGCGATGAGGGCGGCGGGGCGGCGGCGGCGGGGCGGCGGGGCGGGGCGGGGGCTCCGCCGGGCTCTCTAGGACGCCGGCGCCCCGCACACCCACCATGGATCTGCTGCTGTTGGTGAACACGAGCCTGGGCTCCGCCAACGAGTCCCTGGCGCTGCCCCCCGCCTCGCCGTCCTCCTCGGCCCTCCTGCAGCCGCCCTCCCCCTACTCGCCGGCGGCCGTGGCCAGCCTCGCGGCGGTGGTGGGCTTCCTCATCGTCTTCACCATCGTGGGCAACGTGCTGGTGGTGATAGCTGTGCTCACCAGCCGGGCGCTGAGAGCCCCTCAGAACCTCTTCCTGGTGTCCCTGGCCAGCGCGGACATCCTGGTGGCTACCCTGGTCATGCCTTTCTCCTTAGCCAACGAGCTTATGAATTACTGGTACTTCGGCAAGGCTTGGTGTAACATTTACCTGGCGCTGGATGTGCTGTTCTGTACCTCGTCCATCGTCCACCTGTGCGCCATCAGCCTCGACAGGTATTGGTCAGTCACACAGGCGGTGGAGTACAACCTCAAGCGGACACCGCGGCGGATCAAGGCCATCATCCTCACCGTGTGGCTCATTTCAGCCATCATCTCCTTCCCGCCATTGATCTCCGTGTACCGGGACCCTGAAGGAGATGTCTTTCCCCAGTGCAAGCTCAATGACGAGACATGGTACATCCTTTCTTCTTGCATTGGCTCTTTCTTTGCCCCCTGCCTCATCATGGTGTTGGTCTATATCCGCATCTACCGTGTGGCCAAGCTAAGGACCAGGACCCTGTCTGAGAAGCGAACGATGCCAGAGGGGTCCTCCCAGACTGAGAACGGCTTGAGCCGCGCTGCTGGCGGCTGCACATCCCTGAGGATGCAGCTGGGAGAGAACGGACATTATTCAGTGCACCACTGGCGCAAAGCCTCTGAGCTGGAGGACATTGAGCTGGAGGAGAGCAGCACCTCAGAGAGCAGGCGGAGGCGGAGCCGGGAGGAGCATCGCCGCAAAAGCAAGAGCCAGTCCTTCTCCTACTCATACTCCTCCAAGCACTCCAGTAGCCGCCTGTCCCGTGCGAGCAATCGCTCCATGCAGTTCTTCTCGTATCGCCGTCGCCGGAAGCGTAGCAGCATCTGCCGTAAGAAAGTTGCCCAGGCCAGGGAGAAACGCTTCACTTTTGTGCTGGCTGTGGTCATGGGGGTCTTTGTAGTTTGCTGGTTCCCTTTTTTCTTCACCTACAGCCTCTATGGTATTTGCCGGGAGGCATGTGAGGTCCCTGAGACTCTCTTCAAGTTCTTCTTCTGGATTGGGTATTGCAATAGCTCCCTCAACCCAGTCATCTACACAATCTTCAACCAGGACTTCCGCAGGTCCTTTAAACACATTCTTTTTAAGAAGAAGAAGAAGAACTTCCGGCATTGAGCTGGAGGGATGGATTTGCCTTGAGCAGGAGTAGAGTTAAGAGAGAAGGCTCAGTGCTGGAAGGGAAGGGAGGGGAGAGAACACGGGGCTTGGGCTTAGGGAGCAGGAAGAGGGATTGCCCCCTCGGTGCAGCAGGATGATGCTCTGGGGAGCAGGGATGGTGTCGGGGAGGCTGAGGGCACTCACTGTGGTACGGAATGGGGACGTGGTGCTGGGGGAGCAGTGCTGGAGTGTGGAGGGGTAAAGGGGGTGGTTGTCTTTGAACCCTGACAGAGAGCACAGGGATCCCACAGAGGAAAGGCTGAGCCACTGAGTTTGGGAGGCAGTGAGCTTTCATGGGCTCTGGAATTTTGTGGGAAAACAAAAAGAGATGTCAGAAGGAAAGGGTTAAGTGGCAGTGGTGGTGGAGATTTGAGTACTTATAAATAGGGCAGCTGGGGCCTGTGGTGGGTTTGTCCCAGTAAGAAATTGGCTTTTACTGCTTGTGTGGAAAAGGAGAGTGCAAAGTACCAGGCACTGACAGTGTTTTGAGTTATGAAAGGATTTTAATGTTTGCCAAAAAAACCCTAAAGAACAATCCAAACTCTTTTCTAAATAAACCTTTGTACTGTTAAAACCTTCTGAATCATGATTTTGCACAAGGGATGAAGTCAAACAAGGTATGGGGTGTTCTTTTCCTTTGGAGGGGTCTTTGCCTACAGATCTGGATGCGAAATATTTTTCCTATCTTCCCATAGTTTTTCATTAGTCAGTGGGACAAACCTGGGAGTCTTGCATTTTTTCATGAAATATGAAAAAGAGCACATATACCCCATGACCTCATTTCCTCCTGCTAGATCACCAGGCAGTAAATTCATGCTCCATCCTTCTCAGATCAGTGACCTAAGGACCTTGTCCTAGAGTAGACAGTGAAAAAAAGTCATTCTGGTGAACTTGCTATTTTTTGAGATAAAAAAAAAATCAAGTTTCCACTTCTATGTGTCCAGGGGAACTTTTCTTCCCCTTTTTTTTCAGTCTCCCTTCAAAGGCTAATCTCAGGGCTGGATGTGTGCTCCTCATTCTCAGACTGGCAGCTGAAGACATTCTGATATGCAGGTTTTCAGAAGAAGAGCAGTCACCCCACTGCTAAGGTCTTTAAATCCTTCATATTTACAGTCTTAGAGCAACTAAATCCTTTATTTTTAATGAGAAACATACATTGCAGACTGTCAGCAGTGTATGTGAACAAAGCTCAGTAGGAAGTGCAGCTGTTCTAAACCTTTGGTGTTAATGTTGCTTGCTTTCCCTTCTTCTGTTTGCATTTCTAATTTATGATTTTAGAGGATTTTCCTGGGAGGAGGGGCAGAAGACGGGAAAATAGTTTGAAAAGTTATTAAAGCAAACCATATTTCCCATGGGTTTATAAAATGTCATAAACTGCAATGAAGAAAATGAGAGACAGGGGCTGGTGTCTAGATTCATCACCGAATGCATTCCAAATGTAAGAGTGAGCTGATTTACATCCCTTCTTTAGCTGTAGTGCTACAAGGTGTGTATTCTGTTTGTGGAGAAAATACTGCTGCTTTCTGTGTTCATCACTCCTTCCATAGGCAGCAGGATTCGGCATCTGCCTCAAGTTCACCTTTCTCCAGCAAACGGTTCTTGTGAATAAAAAAAAAGAAAATAAATCTAATCACATATAACAGGCTTCTTAAAACAGCTGAATTGAATCTATACTGAAGAATCATCATATATCCCCTTCCTTACTCCCTCTGTTATGTTTGAAAGGTGTCTGTAGCCTCTTCTCTTGAAATCTCTGTAGCATAAGGAAAAAGGATAGAGAAGTCACTTTGATTTATCAGTTTTTCATATTAAGCATTTGGTTCAGTTAACTCTGGGAAAGGAGACTGTCAGTGGTTGAGGTTCTGGTTGTGGTTGTTCCTTTAATAGGCAGTTTAACTTAAATTCAAGTGGGACTTCTGCTGAAGTAGGGATTAGACGATTGCACAAAATGCATTAGAAGTTTCGCTAAGTAAACAACTGAGATATTTTCAAAGTCCTAAAACTGTATCTTATTGGATGCTTTCCTGAAATAAGGCTCAGAGTTTGCAAAGATTTGAGCTTTGTTTAAATAACAAACGGTTTGGTACAAACGCATACGTGAGACAGATAAAGGAGAGGTAAAAATAGCACCTGAGAGGAAGAAATTACAAGCGATTTCTCTTTTGCAAAATGGAGATTCTAATTAAAGTTACACCAAGAAGAGCTGAAAGAAGCTTGTATTATTTGTAGGTAACAATGTAGCTGTAAAGTTCAGGGTTGTTTACTCTGAAGAAACAATATAATCATCAGAGCAACCAAAGCAACATATGGTACCTGGCTACTACCTCTGAGCTCCTGGACGGCTTCATTAGAGGTACCCGTTCCTGACAAATGAAGGTGTGCTTCTGTCCCTCAGTGCTCCCTTGGATGGGTTTCCCAGTCTGCAGACTCACAGTGGTTTCACTGTTGCACTGCTTTTGAAATGAGCTCTGTGGCCTGTAAACACAGTCCTTCCCCTCTTTTTTTTTTTTTTTTCCTTGTAGAATTCAAGTAGTCTATGAAAATGAAATTCGACAGTCAGATTTTAGTGGACGTAAACTATATATGGAATGACTGATGTGCCTTAAAAGTAAGTTATTTGCAGTAAAAATATTCTGTGTTCATTATAAACATTAAAGAAATAATAATAATAATGCTTTTTTTTTTCCACCTCCAAACTTTAAAAGTGATTGATGCTGATACTGAAAATCTGTGAGCAGCAACATAGTTAAAACCAGGGTACTTCTATGGTTTTAATTTTTCACCTCAGAGTTAGTTACTCATCTGATTTAATGCCTCAAGAGGGTCTTACTTCTTCTGAGCTAAATAAAAGGTAATATTCATTAATAAAGATGTGCAGTTTACACCCCTTTTAAATGCATTTCCCTCTAAATTAGTGAATACAGAGGATTTCTATAAAAATTGTTTTTAATGTAACTACTGAATATACTTCAAGTAAAATGGGGCTGATTTACTTTTTTAAAATACAGTGTTTTCTTATTACTTGTAATAGCTGAAGACTGGAATTTGTAACATATTGTGTGGTGTTAACTTTTCATAAAAAGTTTTCAGCTCTGCTACTCCCACTGTGGTTTTGCTTCAACTGTAAGCTGGCTTAGAGTATATACAGGAAACAAATAGTCTATGCAGCTTTTGCTTAAGAAAAAGGGAGAAGATATGTGTCAAATGTGCTGAGAGTTGTTTCTTCGATCCTATATGATAAACTGCTTGAAAAACTCACTCTCTACTGTTGTGGAAAAAAACAAACTATTCCTACTAAGCCATATTGATTTTAACCTGATCTTTAACTCTTCATTTGCTCATTTCACCATGAAGAGAAATTTCTGCCTGTCTTAAGTGAGAAGTTGCTGCTTCATTTTCAATTTTTTTTGAACGGTGCTGTTGTTGGTTGGATATTGAAATATCGAACAGTGTAACTTATCTCGGATAGGAACTCAGTGCTGCTGTCCTTCAGCCACCTCTGTGGGAATTTTGCGTGAGAGAGAAATGCAGAATTAGCCTCTTCAGGGCTTGAGGCAGATGTAAGGGGCCTTATAAATAGGAGATTTGACAGGATCACAACTTTAAATCATTGTCTGAAATAAGAATCAGGCCCTTGTTATTCTGTGTGATCTCTGTTCGGAAGAGTCACGTTGCTGCAAGAGCACTGGTGATTTCTGACCAGCAGGTCTGAGGCAAAAGTCTACATGCAGCTTTGCACACATTGGCCTCTATCATCCTTTGTGAATAATCCCGGAAAACTTGAGTGGAATTTACTTGTGAATCAGGGAGATACTCACTGTGGGCAAGGACTTTAGGAGCTTCCTTAAACGTTGCTTCATTTTTTAGTAAACATGCGAGAGGAATTTAAGCAAACGTTTGTTGCATAAATGTAAGAGAACAGAAGGAATGCAATGCTCTCTGCTTAACTCTTGACCACTGTTCAAACCCATAGAAGATGTGGATGAAGCTTTTTTGACTATATAACTAGAGGAACAAACCCTACTGTGTATTTCCAGTATTAGCTGTGTGAAGAGCATTATGAGATCTGCATGTTTTTCAGAGAAGAAAACTGTTGATCTGTGAGGGTTGGTATTGGCTAGAACAGCATCTGAGAATTGTAAGGATTTTGTAGGAACTGTTGGTAATGAAATCAGTTTCAGGAGAATGTTCTGACCTTAAACTATGACTGCTCTCAAGAAAGAGAGAATATCTACAAGCTGTGCAAAAGGAAGACCAGATGCTATCTGTGAGTTTGTTTTTATGGTTGCTCATTATGACCTTGTTGGTGAGTAGAAAGCAACTAGATGCTTCAGAAAGCTCTAATTTGAAGGGGGAACAGTGCATGAGGAAATGGCTACCCACAATACTGAGGGAATTAATAATTGCATGCCTTCTTTCTACTGCAAACAGGTACAGTGGAGGAAGCTGCCTTTTTCATTGCACAATAGGAAATGTGAATTTATGTTCCAGACCTGTGGGTCACCTGGGCCATACAAAAGATGACGCAGGAGAAAGCAGAGAGAGGATTTCTCACTTCAGTGTTCAACACCAAGCTTAAATTTTTACATAGTCCTTGAAATTAAACCAAAAATAGTTTGGCACTTGGACCCAAAGGCTATGTAGCATCAATAA
This sequence comes from Cinclus cinclus, assembly GCF_963662255.1. Classification (NCBI taxonomy): domain Eukaryota; kingdom Metazoa; phylum Chordata; class Aves; order Passeriformes; family Cinclidae; genus Cinclus; species Cinclus cinclus. The sequence continues at coordinate 9,804,716 of NC_085050.1, forward strand.
TGCTACACTGAATATAGTCTAGTTTTAGCAAAAAGCATCACTTCATATTTTATACCCTGCACATCTCTGTTTCAGGGCAGAAGTAGGAGAGTCTCACAGTTAAGTCATGTGAGAAAGGAATAATCAGCAGTTTGAAGAGTCACAGGTATACTGAAAAACATACCTAGATCCTGTTCTGATAACAGAGCTACCTTCAGTTTTGTGTGTCCCAACCACTCTGAACTCCTGAGAAAGAACTGAGTATGCAGAAGACATGGAAACAGTAGAACTACTGCTTCTTGAGGAAGCAAAAAGTGGCAAATTGCTCAGAGTCATGTTCAGATCTTTATCTACCTTTACCTATCCATCCAGTGGGCTAATAACTGTTACTGGGTTTTTTGGGAAAGGCTGAGATGTCTTCAACTCACAGTGACTATCACACTTGATCTGAACCAAGGAAACACCTACACTTGGTACATCCTTTGTTTGAAGTAGCAGCCCTTAGAATGTGGCAGGAGACATTTTAAGTAGTTTATCTCTCCTCTGGCACATGTTCTTCACTATCCCAAACATTTTTTAATTCAATTGCACAACCGTTGATAAGGTAGAGAAAGACTGTCAGTATCTTACAGAAAAAAAAAAAAAGACAAAGAGGCATGGAAAATAGTAAGTAATAAAACCTGGTGTCTTAGTTCTGACATAGCATCTTACCATAATATCAGTCTTTTTTCCCCCACCCCCCTTTTCTTCTTTTGGAAAACAGAAATTCATGCAAAACTGCAGAAGCTTATTTTAAATAGACTACACCAATTATAATGTTTACACTGAAAAAAACAAAAGAGCTTTTCTACCAGTGAGCAGCCTTCTACTGTAAAGCAATTTTCTTTACTACACTTGTCTGAAAAATCTAATGAAAAATAGACCAGCACTTAATTAAATTTGTCTATATGTACTTCTCTTAACAAAAATGCTTTATAAAAGGTCCTGGATGTAAAGAATATAAATGAAATGTAGCTGCCTGCTACATCAAAATCAATTAGTTGTGTTTCAGCATTTTTGTGAACAGCAGTCATTCATTTTGCATGATGCTCTTTCCTGATAGTTCTCTGCTGACAGAGAAAGCTCTTTGCCCTGTTGACAACAGGAATAAAATGAGGATTCATATTTGCCTCCATTAACTCTGTTAAGTCTCTTCTAATATATTAAAAAGCAGGCTGCTGGAAGTAGGTCTTTTGGTGTGATGTCTAGTAAGTGACATGGATCAGAGAATTAATAACCTGATGGGTTCCAAGATGTACAGCACATTTAATTGAGAGGCTCACCCTAGACTGCAGGGGCATGCTTTGCTATGCCTGTGACCCAACATTGCAAATTATTTGCTCTGTAGTGGAACATTTTCAGCACACCATCACTTTCAACCTCATCTGCTGGAGTAAGAAATTAATACTGAGGTCTCCCACTTCCTCACTGAGTGCTTTGGCCAATAGACTATTTATATAGGTGATGCAGCTAAAATGTCTTTCCTTTTGGCACATAAATATTTTATTTGATCGAGCTTTTTCAGTAGACTAAGACTTGTTCCACAAGGACATTCTCTATCTGGAAAGCAAACATATGTCAAATACTTGGAGGAATATTTGAAATCCTGAAAAAAACCCCAGCCACTCCAGGTAAATTTTAAAAGAAAACACCACAGCGAAACTAAGAAAAAGACTTAATCTTGTCTCTGGTGGGGATGCATTATCTGAGACCACCTATGGCTCTGGTGTGCCTCTGATCAGATTTGGTGCAGTGTGTGGAGCTGTTCTGTTGGGCCCCTGCAGCTGTATTGAGAAGAGCAATTTTAAGTGCCCAGCAAAGATTAGAGAAGTTAAACACACGCTTATTGAATCATTTCACATTATAGCAGACTTTCACTTTGGCTTCCTCTTCCCTTTTTGCAGTCTTTAAATTAACCCTTGCTTTCAATCTGACTGCCAGCCACAGCCTGTGCTTGCAGTGCCTTTCCATGGAAGGCCCCAGTTCCTGACCTGCAAAGGGCTGTTGAGACCCTCCCTTGTCTCAGCTGTGCTGGAAGGGTTCTCCAGAAGACTCCCCATGAGGTGCTTCCATTTGGAGCTGTGATACATTTGAGTACCTGGACTAACAGGAGTTACTGCAAGTTCTTGACTGATTCCAAGCCACACTGTTTTATCACCAATAAACGCTTGTGTGGAGAGTTTCAAAGTGTCTATAAATGTGCATTCCCTAAGGTTGGCACTGATTTGTTTACATCAGCAGCAATTTCTGTAAGTAATTAAAGGGAGACTTTTAGTCAATCCATCAGAAACTACTTTGGATTTGCCACATGGTACATCAGAGAAACATGATGTGTTGTTTTAACAACACAATTAGCAATAGAAGTGATTAAAGATTCCTGGGTGGCATGTTTTTCTGGTAAAAAAAAAAAAAAAGAATGCAGTTCGATTAAATCTGATTGTTCTTTAAAGAATGTGTCTGCTTTACCCGGTGTATAATGGAAACCAGGAGACCTTTAATCAGCTTCTGGGGGCCCGGCTGCTTGCTGGCTTGGCTGCCTGGCTCCTGGGCAGACTGCTGGGTGAGGTGCCAGGAAGCCGAGACTTCCAGGCTCCTGGACCCTGGCAGCTCAGGCCCCCGGGTTTATGGACACTCAGCTGAGCTCCATTATCACAGTATCTAAATGCTTCATAACTTTTGTTATACTTAGTCTGTCAATGCCTTTATGCATTAAGGAGTGACTGCCATGCCCTTTTTTCTGATGAGAAACTAAAAGATTAGTGGCAGTTAGGTAGGTAGATCGTAAAAACTTTCTGTTTTATGTGTATCTTTCTAGTTGCAAACCCACTATTGATTGTCAGGCCCCTGCTAAGCTCCAATGTATAAAGTCCCACCTGTGCTTTAAAGTTCTGCTTCTGCCTCTGTGAATGCCATAGGCCCACAGAACTTGCACACAAATCCCATCAGGATACACAAACTCAGTGTGCCTCTCCTTTGCTTGTCCCCATCTGGTAGGGAGCTCATGCAGCTTGGATAGTGCAGAATAAGGAGAAAAGGAAGGTACTACCTCCAGTTTGTGAGGGAGCATGATATTGCTGCCATTTCTTTAAGGTCTGTGTGGTTTTAGTCACCAGTGCTGGATTCACACTTCCATTTCTGGATGCTTACTTTTATTGTGTATTGAACAAGTACCCTAAGAGATAATTGACCTATGACTTATACCCTAAAGGAGTGGACTTTTTCTGTACTCCTGGCAAGGTACAGAAATCACAAATACTACCTAAAAATACCAAAGATCCCCCCAAAACTTGTTCATTGATATAGCCAATCTCATTTATGGGTTAAGGCTCAAATTCAGGAAAATTAAAGCCAAAAAATTATAATCCCAGGGGTCTTTCACATCTCCCATTTCTTTTAGTGCAGGTCTCTCAGGATACAGTCTGGATCATTAGATCCTACTTTTCTCAGACTTTGAAGGTCATCTCCCTTGAGGTTACTGAACCTATGCCTTCAATAATGCAGAAATTTCCTGAAAACTCAATGAATGTTTAAGAGTTAAGAAATAACACACATGATTCCAACACTAGGCAGGATGAACTCCCTATCTGGTAATACGATTGGGAACAAACAACTCTGTGTATATTTCTCAGGCAAAATGATGACTACAGAGGGATCTTGAGTTCTGAGTGAGTGTTTTCTACAGAGGAGGCTTCCTGAAAGTGTTTACCACCTTCAGAAGTGTCAGTCAATGTCTATCGAACTCATACTTTTCATAATAAGGAATGGGATTGTCCCCAGATATATTCTTAAAGGGGAAAAAAAAGTGAAAGTAATTTTTTGAAATATAGTCATGCATAGAAAATGTGAAAGGAAAAGGAACCTGTCTGTTGCTGAAGACTTTAGCAGTAATTCATTCTTACCTAATTCTGCCATGTCCAGCTAGGGATAACTGATGGTCACATAGGTTGAGGCTGCCCTCGGGTTACAATGTTTTCAAAAAGTGTCATAACATTTCATGTGTTAAATAGATTTCTGCTGTGGTAACAGTTACTATTAATTAGTGACAGAAATTGTGCTTTTTTTTCCTCCTCCTTAAGAGGAGAAACAAACAGAAGGTATTTTACAGGACTACAAAAATAGCTGTTCCTTTTCTACTTTGGTAAGGCAAAAAAAAAATAGGAACAAACATATTAAAGAGACATTAGGAATTTAGGATACAGATTAACTATTTCATTGTCTGATTCATCAATCACAGCTCAATAATTAACTCAATGCCTTTACTTATCACTGAGGTTTTTTGTGCATATAATAACATATCTTAGTTGCCCAGAAAGGCTGTGCTGTCTGCGCTCAGAGATTTTCAAGATCCAAATGGATAATGCCCTGAGTAAACTGGTCTGGCCTCACAGGTGAGCCTGCTGTGAGCCTGAGACAGGACCAGAGGCATTCTGAGATCCCTTCCAACCTGAATTAGCCTATGATTCTGAGACCTGTTTCTTCCTCGTAATAAACAAAAGAAAAGCCCTAATATCTGAGTAGCATCAAAATTATATTCTACAGAAAGATGCACATATACTGTTGTAGATGGGCAAATGCTTAGGCCATTTGGATCTTTAGATCTCTAGTACTTTTATCTCTGCTATGTGAAATTCTGTCTAACACACATTTGGCTGGATCTGTGGCACAAACCTTTTTTTTGCTTAGAATTAATTTAGTAACTAAAGAGCGTGTTTCCTACCCCTGCTAAATCCCACTCCCCCACAGTTTTTAGCACCCTAGAGGCACATAAACATACAAATATTTTACAAGCATTTTCTTTAGAACTGCAGACAAAAGACTGTTTTTGGTTTGTTTGTGTGTTTTTCCCAAGTAAAACAAACTACACTTCTGGCTCAAATGTGTCTTTCTGACCTACTGGCCCTGAAATGGTGAAGAATGTAGCTCATAAAGCACCAAATCACACCACAGTTGCTGCGGGTGGGATGAAAGAAAGAAGGAAACAATTATATTTCCATAACAGCTGAAGAGTTTAGTTAAAGCCTGAGCAATGGGGAATCTCTGACACGACACATGTTGTTTCATTCCTCATTCATTTTTCACAAAAGGTGTCTGACCTTTCTGTAGAAATGGCATTTCTGAAGATCAGGGGTTAGCTGAAGAACTTATGAATATGTTGTCACATTTGGAATTGGAAATCCTTTTCTCCTTTTCAAAATGCCAGTAGCATTTCTCCATGACTATGAAGCAGATGCTATTGTATGGCATGGCAATACAGTTATTAAGAGACTTTTTAATTCTGTTATTGGACATTACAAGGTTTGTTGTTTGGTTACCACTAAATATATCACAAAATATCATTATCATCCTTGATGTAGCTTGCAGAAGTACAGCTTAAGGTATATAATTCCCCTCTGTATCCACCCAAGAAAGGAACAAGATTCCTGGAGCCAAATCTGCAGCAAGGTGTGAGCAGCTTCTTCCTGGATTCTCTGGTCTTTGGACAGCACTGAGGCAGCTGAAGCCCACCTGGGTGAGGAAGGGGTGAATCAACAGCATGATGAAGCCACAGATTACATTTTCTCCTCCCCAAACTTGTTCATGGGATCAACAGAGTAGAGGTCCCATTGCTACAACTGATAAATGTGCTGTTCTTTTTAGTTATCAAACCTATTTTTTCTGCCCATCTCCACAGCTTTAATGAGGTTCCAGTGTATCTTAAAAGCACCTGATATCATTTGCACTCCCACTTGGCTTCAGAAAGTTCAGAAAGCCTGTTGAGACTCTCTTCTGTCATGATGGTGACTCCAAAATCACTTTTAAATCCCAGCAGTTTTATTTAACCTTTGATAAAGGTGTAAGGTAAACGTGTTACTGGGCCCAAAACTTTTAGCACTGTTTTATAAGAAGTTAACAGCAAAGGAGAAAACATCGAGCCTTGGACAAGGATTTGTATCTAGTTCCATTGCTGGTCTCTAGCCCAGAGTGCTAAATGCTTTGAGCCTTTGAATCTTTAATACACAGAATGTGCACAATATTACTTCATTCATCAATATTTTTGAAAGTTATGAACAAAAAAGTGCTACAGAAGTCCTAGATCATTATATAACAAGAATCCTGTATGATTATATAATAAGGACTTGAAGACAGTCACTGAGTTACCACATACTAAGGAATTCTTCTGTCCTCTGGCTTTGCTTTAAATGACTTGAAGTGATGATGGTTGCAGTGTGCATCATCAATGTCTACTTTTATATCTAACTTCACTGAAAGTACCTCTAAAAGCTTTGAGTTTGCTATTTGATGTACCTACAGAAGATATTACAGAACTGACCATTTTTTTCAGTGGATATGTCAGTCACTTTACCCAGGTAACAAGTGAGAGGACAAGAGATGTCCTCAAGTTGCACCAGGAGATGTTTAGTCTGGCTATTTGGAAAAATTCCTTCACCTAAAGGGTTACCAAGCATTGGAACAGCCTGCCCAGGGAAGTGGTTGAGTCACCTCCCTGGAGGAATTTAAAAGATGCTAGATGTGGCACTTGGGACATGGTTTAGTGGTGGACTTGGCAGTGCTGAGTTAATGGTTGGACTCAAGGCTCATTTCCAACCTGAATGACTCTATGATTTTTAGCTAAAGGCCAGAACAATTTTTAGAGGAAATTTTTTCCTTGTATTTTGTTACTTACTTTAAGCTGTTATTATTTGTAAACTTTCAGTGCAGAAACCTCTCACTATCTGTGGTACAGTGTTGGGAAGGAGGTATTTATCTCTGCAGGAACTGGGATTCTGGGAAAAGTGTATGCATTGAGATGTTGATGTTTCTAAAACAGGTCCTGTTTTGGGGATTTTTATGTGCAATGCTTAGAAGCCTGATTCCTGTTCAGGATACAGGTAATGACAAATTGTCTGAATGTGAAAAAAAACCTCTGGAATTATAGATGTCAACATTTTGTCTACATATATCCAGAAAACTGCACTCATGAGGCCTCTAAATCAATGTGCCCTGTTTCTGTTCTTTGAAGTTATTTTTATAACTATTTCTCAAGCAATTGCACATCCTACAATGAGAACTACATATGTCCCAAGATTAAAATATCAGAAATAAGCCATTTTTAAACTTTGATGGTCAAAACAAATGATGAGTCCTTTCTATATATGCTAGCTGAGTTTTCAACTCATACACTTCAGTAATTACACTGTGGAAAAATATAGTTCAGGGTAACAAAATGTTTTTATTTGGTATTGTTAAAACTGTAAATTGTCACCTTAGATTGATTTAATGTATTCATAAATTTGTCATGTCCTTTTAAAAGTTTGGGGTTTTGTTTAGCTTCTATTTTTATTCTTTTTTAAGGAGGAAACACACACACGCAGCGTCAGGTAAATATTTCCATGAATAGCCTCAGGGTCCCTTGGCAAGAATATAATTGCCTGTGCACTCTCTGTAACTGAATTGCCTTCCCTAATGATGGGATATTGGGTTTAAAGGCCCCTGACCGCTTCTCTTTAATACCCATTAATTTTCATTTTACTTTTTTTAGTGAATGCCCCTTTCTGTTTTTCTTCCTTCATGCTTCTTGCCCGTTTCACAAACTCTCTGCAAAAGTGCAGTGAGTACAAGGAAATAAAGCATCAAAATGACTGCAAGATGGCATTTACAGACTCCTGTTCATTTCAAACAGATGAGTCCTGCATGGCAATTGAATTAACTGATCTTAGAGCTCAGGAGCACCAGCAGGCTCACTCCTATCACTCACAAGTGCACTTCCCTGAAGTACAAGAGGGGCTGATGCCTTATTATCTTTTAGATTCAGAGACCCACAGTGCTGTAAAACAGTTCTTTCTTTGGGTAAGTATATCTGGGGATGAATTTGAGTAATACATAAGAAAAACACAGACAATATCAGTTCTTCAGTATGCACCAGCTACAGCTGGCTGCTGGTGCATCAACCTCACCTTCCAAATGGGGTCTGGGAGAAACCAGCCCATAACATATACACCATTTAATCATGATCAAATTATCCAGGGCAGATTATTTGGATTCTCCTCCATTTTTTTAGACAAGCTTCAGTTCTGTGCAGGAAAACAGTATTTTCAACTCCCAAGGTGTTGAGAAAATTAATGTTTAGATCAACTGGGCTCTAAAAACTGTAACTGTGGTTTTGCTGAAGCTATGATTAAAATAGTCTAGTAGAAATAAAGAGATTCACCATATGTAACCCCAAAGCACAATTCTTATATTATCGTTTCTTGCAAAATCAGGTAGATAAATACTAAAGAATTTACAGCTCCAGTCTTCTTTTGCTGCAACACAATCTTATGGTATTGATTAGCAGATCCTATTCAGACACTGTAGGGCAGAAAGTACCATACATTCATGAAATGGAGACATGCTGTCAAAGAGAATTCATTTTGCATGAGCCAGCTATTGATGGTTCCTCTAGAACTGATCTATCATTGCAGTCAAACTGTGGGGCTCAGAGAAGAGAAAGGCAAAGAGCTCTCACCTTATAAAGGTGGAGTTTATTTTCACACACCTACTGTGCTCAGCTGCCTCGATAGCTGCTGCCTCCTGCTCTGAGAGCTGTGGCAGGGCTGACAGAGGGGTTTGTGGAAGAGGGCACAGGTTGGTGTGATAGGTAGCAGCAGCTTGCAAGAACACTGAAGGGCAGCGGCTGAACTGAGCAGGCTGCCCCCTTGGATCCAGCTAAAGCTGCTGAGCCAGGCCTGACAGGGCAAAGCAAGGGAACCCTTGGGAGGGGAGAACAACTTCCCCTGAAACCCTGGATGTTGTGAGCAGCTTTGAGAGGTGGGTGGAGGTGTTACTAGAAGGACCATCTGATCAGGATGGGAAGGAAGGAACCAGGCTATCACTAAAGTCACTGAAGATGGGAGTCGTTCACTCCTGCTTTTGTAGAGATTTTTATGCTGTGTCTCCCCTGGTTATGATGTGTTTATTCTTGTACTAATGTTTCATTTACATTTATCTATACTGCTAGAAAATGGGGAAGATTTTCCTCTATGCCACCCCACAGATTATAGTCAGTTTTCAAAGACATTTTGATGAAAACAACTAATTAACAGAAGTGGAACTCTTTTTTGTACCACTGACTGCCTAGCAGGAGAACTGGAGATAGTTTTCAGTGCTATTTTCCTATTTTCACAAATTTTTTACTGTCTTAGTATTTTTTTTACCAAAAGGAAAACAATAAAAAAAAATTGGGAAAAACTCTCCCAAACCATATGACTGAAAGCTCCTTTCTCTATATTTTATTCCTTTGCACTTGCCTTCCCACATTTATTTTTTTTCCTATTTGACTACAGAAGTGTGGAGAAAATAAAGATCCAAAAGATTAATACCCAAAAAAATTAAGAAGCTAGCAATCCTTTTGCTTGAAAGAATTTTTAAAATCCAAATGAGAAAAGCAGTAGGAAAAGTGGAATGAGAACTTCTGATGACTAATAAGTCTGTGGTTGTCAGAGATTTTTTTTTTTTAATGAGGTATCAGAGTTTTGAGACCAGAAATCCTCATTCTCCATTTGAGCTCAGAGATGATAAAGTACCTGATAGGCATTTTTCTGCCCTTGGTTTTAATCTTGACTAAATTCTGTAATGCTTTGATTGGAATCTGGATTTCCCCAAGGTTAGCTTGACAAACCACAGCTCTCACAGAGCAGACTACCCCAGCACATGGCTACAGCACAGGAGTTGCTGGCTCAGGCAATGAGCACTCTTACTTTAGACATTAAAGGTGTAACTTGGCGTTTTGAAAATCTTGCATCAGATCCCAAGCAAAAAGCACTATGTTAAATATCTTTGCTTGGATTATAACCAATTTCTATTGTTATGGTGTAGCAGCTTTTGAAAATAATTTCAGGAAATCTTTTGTTGTCATAAAACAATACCTTTTTTATTCAGTCCCTGCCATCAATACTTTATGTTTTCATAAAGCGTCCAGTCAATAAAACATTTACTATCATTCAATCAGAATAAAATGTTCAGGATCATCTACTGTACATTGCTTGATGAAAAATTTGTGCTAACTTTAAAGCCAACTGATCAGCAAGATGATTTTTCAATCATGTGCACAGGTGAAAGTATTTTGCTAAAAAGGAGACATAAAAAATAAGTAGATCATTATTACTGAAGCACAGATTGCTTTATATTTCTGTCTTCTAAAATGCAGCTGAGAAGATCATTATTAAGAAGAGAATGTCATTTTTCAAAAGAATTTGTGGCAGTAACATCTAGTAAGGCTTTTTTAATTAACTTCAAGAGGGAATGCCTGTTACATAATACTACCTCAGTTGTTTCAGGGCACAAAATTCAGAGCTAGATGATGAACAGAAAACATTCAAGAGGGCATATATTCAGAAAGTTTGTTTAGAAAATGCAACAGAATTGGCATTAGAGATTTCCTGTATTCTGTAGAGTGAATAATAGTGAGTAGTTTTGCTCAGAAAAAGTGTATACATTTAGTACATGGTCCAGATACTTTCATCTCACTCTGATAGATATGGAAGCTGTTTCTTGGTATATAGATATGAGATTTCAAATTGTAATGATAGTGCATTAGGTATGGGGGAGAAGTCCAAAAGGAAAAACAGTGTTTTCTTCTCAGGGTGGGATGTGTAGAACAGAATCCTTTCCAGAACTGAGAAGGAAAAGTTAAACTTAATTTATAATTGTGAATGCATGTTTCAAGCAAAGCTATTGAATTTTATCTGCTTCTCTGCCACTAGCCATGACACTTTTATTTCTTTTTATTTCACCTTCTCCCCAGTAGGCTTCACTTATTGGCACAGATGAATTCCCATATCAAAGGCAATTTCCAGTTGACTTTAGGACAGTTATTATTTAATTGGCCTCTTTAACTGTCTTTGTCACTAAAAGCTTCTGAAAACTCTTGTGTTTGAAAAAGGCTTTGGGGCAAATTCCCTGCTGATATATTTCTGTGGAGCTACACTGGTAACAAATGGCACCTAGGAAATTCCACTCTCACTGCAGTATGCTAAATTTCTTTTTCTCTGATAGCTTGCAAAATTTTAATGAAAATAACTAACTCCAATGCCCTGGCCAAACACCAATAACAACCTCACAAACCACAGCATCCATCTTCTCTCCTAAGCTTCTGAAGAGGGCTGTTTGAAAGAGGTTCATGGCCTAGGTTCACACAGCAAAGCCTTTTGAAGGAGACAGGCTCCTTAGCCTGGCTGAAAAAGGACAATTTGCTTTGCATATCCTAGCACAAGGATTTACTTAAGACAAAATTACCCCTGTCCCAACAAGTGGATCAAAATCTGCTTTAGTTTTCTGAGGGTTGAGAGCATGGAGAGGGTTCAGGGTAAATTTAGACATAGTGTGTTTCGTGATTTCTCTGTCTACCATAGTTATTAAAGACCTGTTGATTGACAGTGAGCAGTGTGTGCATTTGTGCTTCAGTGTACATAGGTGAGCAGTCCACTGAAATATTGTTCATTCAGCTGGAAAGCTGCAGGGATAATTGGGCTTGACTCAAAAGGAAATAGAAACTAGAACAGGAGAGATAATTTTGGGATATTGTATTAACGAAAGCAGAAGGAGGTCATTTTTCTGAATATATTTTAACACACAGCAACCTAAATCTGACAAGCCATCACAAATGCCAGGCACAAAAATATTTGCATTTCTAAACACACCAAGTGCTTAGAAGCTAAATTCTTTTTCTGGAAGATCATGGGACCTCTGTGAACAAAGCCAATGCCAGGAGCTGCCTGTAGAAAACATCTCCTTTAGGAGCTCTATTCTGAACCTTTTTGCATCAGAGCTTTATTTACACCATGTGCCCTTGCACACATGTTCCCTGCTAGTTCAGGAGGGCATAATCCCACATAAGAAAAATTCCCAGGACACTAAGCAAGACTCAGTTAAAGATACATTTCTAGTATGTCTAGAATGGCTCTGTAATAATATTTTTATGCTGACATATATATAATCTCAGTAAATCCTTCAATCACACACTAGATGTAAGGCTGTAAGGAAAATAATCCTATGGACAAACAGATGTATGGATTTGAACTTTAAAACAGGAAAGTTTTATATGATACAGTGGCAACCCTCACAGATATAGCCAGGTGGCCTCACACATATACAGCTACTTCTCTGAACAGAGTTGCCTATCACAGATTTATTCTCTGTGCTGACTTCTAGTGATTCAGAGACTCACAAACTAAACCATTGTCTCCCCTATACATTATATTATATGAGGGCAGAAAGCTCATGCATGGTGAGTGGGAGAGTATGAATGAGCATCCACAACAAAATGCATGCTGACCACAATGCCACTGGAAAAATCTTGGTAGGGGTAGGCACATGTATTCTCCAGGTGTTGGGTAACTAGTTGAGGAGGATACCTATGTCTTCTTGGTATTTACAGGAAAGGTAAATTTGGGGTAGAATTTAAGCTTTTTTTTTTTTTGTCTGTTAATCAAGTTCTCTGCAGAAGAAATTTGAAACATTTCTCAGGGCTTTCCTTTAACCACAATCTTCAGGATAATCTGACAGAAGACAGCCACTCTTGTTCTTCCTCCATACAGAGAATAATTTAATTTTCATTTTGCCCAGAGTAAAGTGTAAGATAGGAACTTAAGACTTACAGCATTCACTGAAAGAAAGGGAGGACCTGAGCTTCAGGCATGGATTTTCTAATACTCAGTCTGAAGCAGGAAGAAAATCACAGTTTCAGTGACCTAGCAAATAAGGAATTATATTTGATGGGCAACAGTTTTGACTAAACTGAGCTAGAGGCGCAGACAGGCACAGAGCTCACATCACAGCTGTCTGCCCAGGCAACAGCTCACCTTGAGAACTGGAAGGGAAACCTTCCACAGCCCTGAAAAGCAGGTGGGAGAAGGGAGATATTAGCCTATTCCCATATCCTTTAGTGTGAGTTTTGGCTGAATTTAATTCGCTATGAAGCGAGAATGAGGAATGGCCACTTTGTGAGTCCCAGCAAACCACCCCTGTGTCTCAGCCTAGGTTGTAACAGACAATAAAAAGAAGCACAGTTGCTTGGGGAACTTTCATGTGGAAGTCTTGCAAGGAGGATAAAGAGAAAAACCTCACAATATATTAATTCCTGCATATATTAGGTGAGATCACACAAGGGCACATCTGCTGAGAAGCTTCAGCCTCACACTGCTTTCTCTTACAGGCAGAGGAGATGAAACCTGACATCTGCAAATGCTTGTGGCAGAGCCTTCACAAGCAAAGCTTGTTTGTCCAAACAGATTGTGCACATGCAGGATTTCAGCAATACCTGATGGCATGTCCAAGAGGCTCTTTATGAAGGATTTGTTCCACTACTGCTTTAATAAATGCTCCCTCTCTATCACAGGGATTATTGACCTTTAATGCCAGTACCATACTGTATATTTTTCTCTCTCCCTCCAGAACAGGCTTAGCTGTGTACATTTAAGGGATCCTTACTAAATAATACCAACAATAAATTTCATTATTTATACTCCTACTGCTAGTTTTCAACAACTGAATGAAGCAGGGCTCTTTGGTTTTGAGATTGTTGATAGTGAAATTATGCAGACAAATAATTTCCAAAACTTAAATCTAAATAATTCAGTTGCCATAGGATCAAAGTATGTGTTTTGCTGCCCTCACTTTTCCATGTGTTGAATCATCCCTATTCCCTTCAGCACATTTTCCCTTTGATTTGATAATGCTCATAAAGGCAGTTGGCATCGGGTATGGTCAGCATCCAGATTGCTCATTGTTCTAAGCCTTATGTTCTTGCTCCTCTTGTAACCATTTACACTCTAAGAAGTGAAACCTTTCCTTGTGTGCACATCTATGTGAGCACTCAGGACAAAGTCGGGTCTCTTGCATTCATATTGTAACACACACAAAAACAAGTACTGTAAAATGGCCTAATTTTTCTTGTTCCAAACTGAAATTCATGAAGGAGATACAATAACATACAAACCAGCTTCAGTCACCAGTGATACTCATGTTCACCTTCGTCTGATACATCAAAGTAGATGCATTCTGATGGAAAAAGTAGGCTTCTCAGAGTGAGGGTCTGGTTGATTGGCTGTGTTTGAGAATCAGTGGAGTTAAACATCTGATCAAATCAGGTGTTACAAGTCAAGGACCTTTTCTCCCCCATTGCATCTTTCACAAAGCATTACTCTATAGAAGCCTACAAAGCTGCCCCTTGTTAACAGGGAGATGAGTCAGACCTCAGCAATGGTCTCCAGTTATTTGCTAGCAGAGAGTAAAGTATTCCTCATGTCATTCCATAAATCTGGCTTTTAGAGGCTGCCCTTTTACAGACAGTCCCACATGGAGGGACACATTCAGACATCTGAAATGTCTTTTCTAATAATGCAAAAGCCTCTTTGTGTTGAACTATTTCAGGTACCTTACTCTATCGTTATGTTTGTTAATGCATACTCTTAAATCTCTTTCTATCCTTTTTGTTTTCCTCAACAAAGAATTATTTTTTACTTATACCAAGCTTAGCAATGAGGGCCCAATTATACAGAAGCCTCTTGTTTCTATGACATTGAACATAAATAGCAATAGAGCCTTTTCTGTGTCTAGTTCACACAGCTCTAAAAGTAAAGTAATCCATTTTAACAAACATTTATGGCTATCATATTTTAGATTTTAATGGTTTTCAAAGTATAATTTTTTGCTACTAGTTTCAAAACTTATCCTTGTTAGAAAGAGAAAGTTTCTAATTCACATTTGCACAGAGCCCTGCAACCTTTTCTAATTCGGCTTCTCTTACAGTCTGCTTAAAATTCCTCCAGGAGAAAGAAAAAAGAAACAAATTTTTTATTAGAACAAAATACATTTAAGCTTACAGCTCTGGTTTTAGCTCCCTCACCTGGTTTTATTTGATTAACAAGATTGATTTGAAAATCGCCAGATCGGCTTGAAAGAAAAAATTGTCAGGTTTCCTTGATTATACACATCAGTTGGCTTTGCAACTCAATTGTCTTGTTTTGTCAATTAGTTAAATAGATGTTTTGAAGTCGTCTGTAAAAAAATCCTTTTACAGAGAGAGGTAGGGGACAGAGGCACATCACTGGCATTGCCACAATAGATGTAGCTACATGGAAGTTCCTAATGTTGTAATGATTTCGAGGGCTTGTAACACTGAAATTCAGATCCGGGGTTAGACACAAAAGTGTTGCAAGAATGACTGAAAAAAATTAGGACATTGCAGAGGAGGAGGGAAAAAGATAAACTCACAGCTCCGCGTGCAACCTGGTTTCAGAGCACCAGGCACCATCACAAGCATGTCTGTCTCACAAGCAGCCCTTAGAGTCTGACACACTGTAGAGAGGCTCCTCCTTTAGATCTGTGTAAAGAACAGCCTTCCTCAGTTCAAAAGTCACAGAGCTAGTCCAAGATATATGGAGATACTAGGAGAACCCAGACTGAATTACTCATCAAAATCAGTGCTGTCCTTGAACAGGTTTTGGCTTGGGTAAATTTTGTTGGGTTTTTTCTTCACTGAAATATTTAACCTGGGAGGAAGGAATCTTTCTGTGGACTTTAAGATTAAACACTATTTGTTTATGGTTTGCGCAGAGTAAACCATAAAACCAAACACAACAACTTCAAAGGACTGCTGAGGGCACATCCCTGCTCTGGTGCAGCAATCCTCACAGCTGCTGCCCAGCCTCTTCTTCAAAGCCCTCAGTGACACTTTGTCCTGAGTTGGGCTCTTGCCCCCCCATCAGCTACAAAGTTTTCCTAACATCCAGACAGAAACTCCTCTCTTCCAAATTAAACCATTTTCTCCTTGTTCCTCCCAGCAGGCAAGCAAAGCTGTGATTTCTGTTGTCCTTCTGTTCAAACAGCAAGGTCTGGTAAACATTTCACATAAACACATAGGCTCGTCTAAGAAATATGTCTGATTCATTGTTTCTCTTTTGGATTGGAAGCTGGCCTGATGGTTTGGAAATCTGGCAAGATTTAAGATCTAGTCTAATATGTTAATAAGATCTCAAAGTTAGGAAAAAAACAACACCAAAACAAAAAATTGCAGAAGAATCCAGGATCGAATGCAGGTATCCCACATCAGGGACCTGCCCTTCTGCATGCCTAAAACACAGCCTGCAATGACATAAACAGTGAAACAAAGTCACTGTGCTGCAGCTACTGCACCCCTCAGAATACACCACACTCTGCACGTGTGCTGTGCAAAGCCTGCACAATGCAACCTTGCATCTCTCTACAGCATCCCCTGCATCTCTTTAACCTCAGTAATCAGTCACCTCAGGGGTGAAGGTCAGTGCCACCACGTGAGAGAAAAATCAAAAGTGGGTGAGCTGGGATGGGATAATTTGTTCAAGGCATATCACAGGGAGGACTGAACAAATGTTTGGAGGCATCTGGTAGACATTCTTATTCCTTTTGTTGAGCCTTTGAATATGTTCACTGAGACAGATGATCTGTGAGTAAAAGTGATTCACACTGAAATGGAATTTGATTACAAAATTCCAACAATCACATGTAGATCCTTTGCATTGCTTTGTAATTCTCATACTGTAACATTCACCTTCAAACAAATAAGTTAATTTTAGGGCCTAGGTTCTGAAATTATCCAATCTCTCCCCATGTTCAATCCTATACATCAGATCATAAAGGGCCTGATGAACACATAAATTAAGAATCTCTGGATTTCCATACAAATTTCTCTACTAGCATGTCTACTCTTTCTTCCAAGATTAAAGATCCCATGCAGTTTGAGAATGGCCACTTGTGCATCCAGCTTTATAGCTGATGGAAGACAGCCTGACAGAGGATGTCAATGCCAAGGGAGAGCACAGGCATCTTGTTTGAGATGCTGCAGGGATGCAACAGCTCATGAAGAAGTCACTCATTCTTGGAATTTTTATACTGAAGCACCATAAGCATAGCAAAATCCTTCATTTCTTGATTAGAGCCCTTCGAGCTCCTTTCAGAGCTGCTAAAAACCTGGAGCACCAGGTGTGTGCAGTGAGGTGTTGGCAGTGGGGAGCTGTAGGGTTGGCCTCTGTGCCAAGCACCTGGGTGGCTCCAGCAGGGCCTGTGAGCTGCTGCAGGCACACCTGAGCTATGAGCCAAGATGCTGGTGCCTCTGGGAAAATGTATTTGAGACAGGACAAGATGTCACACAGTGAAGGGAGGAAAGAAATGTGAGAAACAGCTCTGCAAGCACCCAGGTCAGCGGAGGAGGAGGGAGAGGAGGTGCTCCAGACCCAGAGCAGAGACTCCCGTGCCGCACACAGAGGACCAGGTCAGAGCAGATATCCACACTGCCACCCATGGAGAGCCCCACACCAGGGCAGGTGGATACTATATGAAGGAAGCTGCTGTCTGGGAAAACCTACATTTGGAGCAGGTGAAAAATGTGTGTAGGAAAGAGCTGTAAAGAGGAAAGACTATGGACTGACCACAAATCACCATTCCCCATTTGCCCATTCTTGGTGTCGAGGAATTAGGGCAGTCAGGAATGAAGGAGTGAACCTGACCCTAGGAAAAAGGAGAGGGATGGGGAGAAATTTTCTTTCATTTCATCTTTGCTTGTCACTGTCCAAATCTATTTAGATTATATTATTTTTCTCAAGTCTGATCTTTTTCCCCATGATGCTAATTGGTGACTGATCTTTTCTTTTTTCTTAAGGAGGGAGAATGAGAGTGTGGTTGGGTGGGTGTCTGGCAGCTGTCCAAGGCATACCCATCACACAATCATTGTGCTAAGTGCTTCTAAAAGATTTTTTTGAGCGTTTCTGGAGCTGAGACAAACTACAGGAGTCACTGTGCCTTTTTGATCCTGAATATTTGTTCCCAGCATTTGTGCAACCTATTGTATTTTAGATCATTTTGCCATCAATTTTACCAACAGCATCTGAATGTCAAGTCATTTTATCTGTGAAGAACCCATATTCCTTTTCTGATCTCTCGTAGATTTTCTCCCTTTGATCATATTACAAGCAGGGTTGGTAGCACCATTTTTTGAGCTTTCCCAACATCTTGGATTATAAATTCCTGGTTTCAGTTGCTGATGAGCTTGCTAACCTTCATCTTCTGGAATACATGATTTCTGTAGTGCTTTTATACTGAAATATTTTTTAGAAAGTAAAAAGCAACGTATTTTAATCATTTTGGAAAATTAGGTAATGTGTAATTATCCTTTCGTCCATCACAAACCCTTGGGATTAATCAGAAGTAAGCATCCTGAAAATGGTTTACTAATGAACAAAAGAGGTGGTTCTGCTTTGTCACTATCCCCAGCCTCTCTGAATCCACTCTTCCTTGTTGATGGACTCATTCCATGGCCTCATATCTAACTCCTAGGCAAAGCAATATTTTCTTATGTTTGAACTTATGTCTTATGTCTTGTCACTTCATCAGAACCATTAAAGTGATAACTGTATCTCCATACCCTGCATTTATTTCAAAACAGCTGTTTCCCTTTCCCCATCTTTTTTCTGACCAGCCAATTTTCTCAGGGCTGAGACACCATTTGTGTATTTGTGGAATGTTTATCCCACTAAGGCTGTGCCTCAAGTTGATAACTTTTGATGTTATCATAAAAACATAATCTGAAAAGATGACAAGGACCTGGAAAGTCTGGATAGTTGAAGAGAGGAATATGGAGGTAGGTGCACTGGAGCTTATCTGAGCTGCATCAGGAAATTCCTGCAGGTGACCTGAAGGGGTGGTTATCACTAGTGTAGGTTTATCTCTCTGCTTCCCCTGTAGCACTATGGGATCTGGTATGAATATCTTTCCATCTCCCACCATGCTGTTAAAGTGCACCCACAGCTACTAAATGTGAGGTGAGGGTCTCACAACACCATGGGATAAATCTGATGCCTTTCAAACTGACATCATTAAAAGGGATAGTAAACTAATAATGTATCAGCTTATCTTCTAGGTAATCTTTTACGTTCTGTAGCTAAGAAAGACACAAGAACCTGGGGCTTTTATCAAATAAAATGTCCTAATTGCCAAATGAATGAGAAACTTTATGTATTGCAGTTCCATAAATGGGTAAAAGTCCTAACATTAAAAGTTACAAAAGGCTGAAAAATGTTTGATATAGGACTTTGATTTGGATGAGATCTCTGGGGTTAGTTTGAACATAACCTGCTTTAGGATATGGAGCACAGGGGGACAGTTAAGGAAATCCTGGTCATCATCAGCATTACATGTTCTTCTGTGAGCACAGGACACTGTAGCATCAGACCAGCTTGAAAAATAATTTCATTAATGGAATAGCTAAATTATATACTTTGTAAATTGATTGTAATGTACTTTATCAAATGTAGATTAAAGATCAAGCTGTCATGCATTTATGTCCTACATATTTGTTCTACAAGTTCAATACACAGCTATGGAGCATCACACTCATTATTCATTTTCCTTGGTGTCAGGAACATTGGACGTCTGAAGGATAAATTCACCAGAATTAACAGACAGGTTTAGTCATATCAGTTATTTCTAACCTTAAACTCACTTTGTTTAATATAAACTTATTTATAGGCTGTGGTACATTAGGGCAGAGGTGGAATAATGAAGAAAACTACCCAAAGTTCTGGTAGTTGATCTCTTGGCTTCAATGTTTGGTTCAGTATTTACCCATGCCTTAGTGTTGAAGCACACCAGTGCTCTTACCAGTTGGTTTCCTGAGGTGAATGCAGTGATTAATTTTTGTTGGAATGGTGACTTTTAATAAGACCATTGTTGGAAAATCATCCTATTGTCTTGGGTCAGGAGTTGAAAGAAAGGGCAAAGAGAAAAGAGCTAGAATGATCTAAGGTCTGAAAAATAAGTTTTAACATGAGGGCATAATGAATGACAGTCTATTTAGCCTATTCAAAAGAAGGTTAAAAGATTAGGATCACAATCAAGTAGAGTTTAATTGTGGAAGAATTGTAGCTCTCCAGTGCAGAATATAGGGATTGAAATTTTAAAGACTGTGTCTTGATGCACTTGGATACACAAATTTTAGAAGAGGATAACAAGCTGTTAGCACAACTTATTAGGGGGAGTGATAGCTCTTCTAATCAAGTTGGAGTGCTTTTTTAAAAGACAGATTACAGCCTCATGTTACAGCTGTGATGTAGAAATGATTGGTGAAGGTCTTTGGTCCGTGTTGTGCAGAGTCAGACTAGATTATCATAATGGCCTTTGCTGTCCACAATAATCTGTGTGTATAAGGTTCATCACGGCTGAGGGCTCCTCCTTTAGAGCCTTTTTGTCAGAGACTTTTCCCTGCTTCTCCCCTGCTTCCCATGGGAGTTGTAGGAATTATGTTCTTCACATTATAGATTTAAGAAGAAACAAAGCAATCATTAAAATTTCCTTTCACAAATGTCTTGGAACATTTCACAAAAGAAGTTAAAATATAAAAACTGAAACTGTTTAAATTAGTTAGTACTGCTGAGTGTACAGAAATTAAACTGTCTTTCTCCTCAGGGAGGCTTCAGTGTGTTCCTCGATCAGAGTTCAGCTACAACTTTCTCTAATTTACTTGAGGAGCAATCTTTTAAGTTACCCAAGGTAAAGAAAGCATCTTAAAGAACACACCTACTACATACCTCAGACTAAAGGAAAAATCATTATGAACCATTTCTGATGAAAAACCTGATCTAAATGCTTTAACAAGGGGAATTCCAGCTTTTTGCAATATTCGAAACATGTAAGATGCTGGTTTTTTTTCTAACATAGCCTTTGCAGCAGACTTTATTATTTTACTAAGTCATTAGTAATGTGACAAAAGGAATCATTTCTCCAATACTAATTACACCAAATCCATAAAAAATAGGAATGAAACCAAAGTTATGGCACATACACATAACAAACATGGAGGCAAAGACATATCATAGAGGACTTTTCTTTTTGATCTTCACTGGAAAATTTTTATAGTTGCCCCCATGACCATCTACAATATTTATATTCTAGTTTTTCTGTCCTCTTCACTTGACAGAAAAAAATCTCACAGTTCACTTTCTGTTACACATCTCATAAAAATACATTGGCGGGGGGGTTGGGGGAAGAAGAGCAGATAGTCCATGTGTGCCCATTGCTTAGAAAAAAGTTTAGATAATAAATTAATTTTTTGGGGAAGCAGATATATAAATGTTTTCTATCATGTCTTCCTTGTGATCTTTTATATCAAACACATAACTGCAGGGGGATGCTAAGAGTGAGTTTCACTTAAGCCTTCGCAGTCATTCACCCACATGACAGCTTGAAGGAAAAAGATAAACAAGCAGTGGCTTCTGCATGATAAAATGGCACTAAACACATTCTGTTAGGGAGGAATGCAAGCGTGAATGAAGAGAAGAAATCCAAACATGTACATATTTTGCAAAGAGTTATTTATGAGAAATGGACAGTGGATAAAGAGCATCTTTACTTCACAAGGAAAGAAAATTACCAGGAGCTGCAGCTGGGCTTGAGCAGCAGGGGTGAAAGGGAACTGTGGTTTGATCACAAGGTTCCTGGTGAATACTCTCCCACATGTTTTCTCATCACTCTTTTACCTGCTCTGTAGTTTTCTTATGTAATGGGAAATATCTGCTTTCTGGTTTAAGTATTGCTCTGATTATATAGAGGAAAAATTTTATTTCTACAGACTTTTCTTGCTGCTACACAGCCAAGGTTTAGACCCCTATTAAGAGACAAAAGGCCATTAAGCCAGAATCTCATCTATACTACTGTAACACTGAGAATTTTGTTCTAACACTCAAGGGTTGGGAAATTATTCAAATTATCTTAATCACACTTGAGATAGAAACTGGGAGGCTCTACACAGCAGGGTTGAAAACCTGGCAATCTCCTTCACAAAAGGGTCTGAAATCAGATAGTAGGTGATAGGCTTTGGTCAGTCATGAGGGAAAAGAAATGCATCTGGTCAGGAAGAGGTTGAGTGTCTAACCTACCCAGGATGACTAATGAGGTCCCCACAGTCTTTAAAAGCACAAGGTAAAGGTCTGTGTGATACTTTTGACATTTCTGAAAGACCAAAATCTGAAAGTCAGAGTGTAATTTGAAATTAAACTTTCCTTTCTATCATCTTTTAGGGTTCCATTGAAATCTCATCGCTTTCGTCCCACGGCTCTGGCAATGTCTAAGTGAGATGATTTCATTTAGATAGCATCTGAAATCTTTAAATAGCACAAGATATTTGATCTTCTGGGGAGAGTCAGGAAGGTCCCAAGCAGTTTGCCACCTGCATTTATAGTAGTGGGTGAGATGATACAATTTGACTTCAGGAACTAGAAGACACTGAGGGCACCTTGAACATACTTCACTGTATGGTCAAGCATAAAAAGGCCCTGAAAGCACCCTGGGAAGGATACTGCTGCTTATGTTTATGTCCTAATAGAATCAAATTAACCTTTCAGTCCTCACTGAAGAACGCAGGTCTTGCTTTCAAAAATTTAGGGACATGATTTTCTCATTAGTTCTGCCAACTTGGTAACATGCTTAACCAAGCCCTAGGAGATTGTGGTTTTGTATTGATTGTGACTTTCTTTTTGTGAAGTCATTTTTACTTTAGTGATACAAAGCCAGCAGGATGGAAGTGGTTAATTGAATCTTTAAGTTGCAGTGCAGCATTCAGAGAAAGCTTTTAGTCCTCAGGTAACCAAATTTAATTTAGGGTTTCTGGTATGGGAAAAGGCTTTTGTCATTCCTGTTATTCACTTTGTATTGTGCTAGCTGCTCCTTCATATTTTGTGAGGAGGCTGAGAGTTTAAAGTTTCAGTTTATTTTACTTACAGGCTTTTTAATTTGGAGGGTGTGAGTGGAGGGAAGGAAGGTGGCCAAGGTTAAAAAAAAAAGCTAACAGAGGGAACACTCCCACCAGCTCATTGCACTGAACAACCAGAATGAAGATGATGATTGTGTGGTGATTGTGCAAAACCTGATCCTTTTCCTGTTAATATTGGTGAAAATTTGAATTAAGTCAGCTGAAGGTAAAAATGGAGAAATTTCTTTGTCACACTGGGCTGAAAGGCTGGTTTTACACAGGGACCTGCCACTGTTTAGAGGGAAACAGAACCTGAGAAGCAATAAAATGTCAGATGATCCACAAATCCAGAAACTGGAAGGGGCAGACCCAACTACTTTTAAGCTGGTTCAGTTCCTTTAGTTATGTAGTTTTCCTTGTCATTTAATAAATCTGAGGGGTTTTTCTTACCTCTCCACAACTTCTACATTGAAATATTTCTATCACGTATCTCTGGCTTCATTCCAATCTATTGTACCTATTGGTTGTTGTTGTTGTTGTTTTTTATTTCAGACCTATTCAGGAATGAGTTACCTTCATCAGCTTTATGAAAAAATCTGTGAACGCATCTTTTGTCACTTTGTTAAATATGAGGCTTTCATATCAAGATTGAATTTTCATTCGGTAGTTTCCTGGTGGGAAAGCCATCACTACAATACCTCCAAAACAAACAGTGTTAAATCTTTGTTTGTAAATTTGGCATTGACTTCTCATCCTGACACATGCCTAAGAATTATAAGCATCCTATTTTTGTTATTGAATGGTTCTGAAGTCAAGAAGAAAGCCAGCATCACTCAAATATTTCTTTTATTATAACTGTAAAAAAGATTTATGTTCCAAATACCTGCATTTTGGCTTAATTTTATTATTAAATTATTAATGCAATACTGCACCACAGTGATTAGACAAAATTAATATTTTAATTGTTATAGGTAGCTAGCAAAAGGCTCTTGATTTATCACCTCTCTATAATTTTATTCTCTGCCGTTAAAGCTGAATTTCTTTTTTTTTTTTTTCAAGTTTTCATTCACTGAGAGCATTTAGCATTTCACTGGAGTCAATGCAAGGGGAAATAAACTTCCACCTCAATATCGGAGTAAATAGTGTAAAATGTTTTAAGGATTATTTTTCCTAGAATTGGAGACCAGTTTCCCATTATATTTTGCCTGTCTGTTTCAAATCACATCATTTGACTCTTGCAGAATAGAACCCAGAAGGCACAGGAGATAACAGGGAAAACTAGTTTTCAATTTATGGTCTATAACATTTTGAAAGACAGACTGAGAAAAGCAAACTTAATTTCAATTTACCATCAGTGTAGCTGCACCAGAGTTACAAATTGTAGGATCTCCAAGAAGAAAAACTAAATAGTACAAGATGCCAAAAAAGTCTGGCTTAAAACCCTCAAAAACTCACCTTGAGTTACTTTAAATCGTTTGAGTTTTACAATTCCATTTCACAGTACCAATATCTTGGCTTGGAATTATTAGTTTATTCTTAAAAATAAACCCCAAGCCAACATATGAAAGGAAGCAGTGGAAGTGAAAAATTAGGTCTTTTGCAATGTGCCTGCTGCTTAGTAAGCTAAGGTCAAGTTGATAACTTCAAATTGTTTCTGAGAACAGCAAGAGATGTTCAGTGCACCACTTTGCCAACAGAGCTTCATATTCTTTGTTTAAAAAGTCATATATATCCTGTACCTGATGAGAAACCAAAGTGCTTGCAACTCCGGCACTAATTTTTCAGCCTGATTTGACAAGGTGGCAATTAATCAGGGGGTAAGTATAAAATGCCCTCTATTTTTCATATGAGAGGCTTAGAAAACCATAAAATCAAGCCTTGTGGTGAGGACTATCATGGAGAAAACTGAACACTTTTTATTTTCCTCCCACTGGGATGAAAACATCAGATAGTGTTAAGTGGAAACTCAGAAGATATCTATGCTCAAAAGCATACAGATTTATGGGAAACTTGAAGGGTCAAAGTGCCAGAATATTATTTCCCAACAGATGAAACAATCCCTTGGGTTCATGGAATTTCAGATAATTTTCTCAAAAAAAAGAAAAAAATAAAAATGTTAAAATCACAAAACCTGAACACAGGATCATGATAACATTATCACATTCTCTTCTGAAAACAAGGTCCTCCTCTTCCTACCAAAAGTGTTCAAGGCCAGGTAGGACAGAGACTTAAGCAAACCATGTGCCTGACCATAACAGGGCTGCTGGAACTAGGTGGTCTTTAAGGTGCCTTCCAATGCAAACCATTACAGCACTCTACCATTTCAGATTTTATGGAGAAAAACCAAGACAAAACACCTCATCTGTCTGCCTCTGATGCCACTCTTTTTTCTGCCTGACTCTAAAAACCCAAGGGGAGGAAAAGACAGCAAAATGTCTAAATAAGGGATAAGTAATTTCCTCTGACATTGAGGCTGGAGTTGGGCAAATCCTCTGACATCACTTTTGTTTCAGCTTCACCCAGGATGAATCAGTCATTTCATAGGTTAACTGTGAACACACAGGTCTGTTTTCTACTTCAGGTAGTATAACCAAGGGCTCACCTTTGCCGGATTTAATTCCTTTATCTTGACAGTGTTATGTATTCCAGGAAAAGCCCTCACTGCTATGACACACCAGGTTATACCTCAGGGTCAGCTCCAAGACTCTGAGTAGGCAGAATTTCAATAAAATCAATGATTCTTCATCTATTTGCTAAACCTTAGTGTAACAAGAGATTATTCTTTACCCATTTAGCACAAGAAAAAAATAACCACAGTATGAGGGAAGTTTACTGGTTCAGGCCATATTTAATCTAAAGTTAGAACAGAATCCTAGAAAGCCAATTGATTGCTTCAAAGCAATAGGAGCTACTTTATTCAAGCAATCAGTCCTGCAATAAATGTGTTCAATTTTTAAGAGCTTGTAATTTAGTCTTACCAGGGGCAGAAAAACAAACATCTCTGATTTCTGTGAGAGGTTCCAGGATGTTTCACAGACAGACCATTCATTTATGTTTCACAAATGCTATCAAATGAAATATTGTTTCATGTGCTGTAGGAAGATGTCTTGAGAAGAGATGCTGAAAATGGGAATTGTGGCTCCCAAAAGGATGAGCAGAAGGAAGATTTTTGTCACTCTACAGGGCAGCCGAGCTGTGGTCAAGGCGTGGATCTTCAAAGCTCTAGTGAAGGCTCTGGAGAGCGTGTGATGGGTAGGGAGGAGAGGAGCTGTGACCCTTCCTTTGGGAGAAGGATGTTAAAGGGCCTGATACAAAAGCCCTTGGATGTAGGGGGCTGTCTCATATCAAAGTCATGAGGAGATTAGCTGATAAATACCTAAAGGAGGGTAGATACATCTGCAGAGGATTAGAGTCCAATGCAAGCACAGCCAGCATGGATGGAGGTCACAGACAATGTGACACAGATGTCAAAGGTCTGCTCCTCCATCCCCTATGCCATGCACAGAACTGCTCCTCTAACGAGCCAAGAGTGCATGTACACCTGTTTGCATTTGGTCCTTCTGTTCTCTTGCACATATTTTAGAGTTCAGCCATTTCCCTAGAAAGTTAAAGAAAAATCAGGGGTAATTTCTGCTCGTCCAAACAAATAGTTGCATGACATGATTTTCAAGTCAATGTTACAGTTGTAATTCTTTGTAAAGGAGACTGGGATACGACTCATTTTGTTTGAACTTGTGGAGCCTGCAACCCTATGAAAGCCACTGTACAAAACTGAAAAGGTAACTGCACCTTTTGTCTGGTAAATTGCACACAAACATATTTTTTGGAGTAAGATTTTGCAAAAAGCATCATTGTTATTCAATTAAATTTTGAAGAGAAAAAATAATTTATCACAGATATTTATGAGCCATAAAATTCAAGTTTGGTTTCAATCTATGCAGAATAGAAATCAAGATTATACTACTTCTTTTCAGATAGGCGTGATCTGAGCATCTGGACAGCCAATTTCTTTTTATGGTGTTCTGTGTGATAAAGCAGGAAATCTTCTGGATTCCTTTTAGCTGTAATATATTGGCCCACGTATTTTAAATGTGGCATATTTTTCCTTTGCATATTATTCACTGCAGAAAAAAATGGTTCACTAATCTAAAATAATCTAAAAATCTAATCCTGTAACAGGCACTGTTTCACTTATCGCAGGGTTCAACATCATTAACTTTTTCAGAAATCTATGCTAAAATTATTAATAATAACATATTTGAAGCAAACTTTGGTATAGCGAGAGTGTTTGGGTTTTTTTAAGATAACGCTATTTCCTGAAAGTCCTAAATAATTTTAGAAGCAATACTAAGCCTATTTTGCACTGTTATGCACTGTTATTCTTTCATGGTAATCTCCAAGTACAAGTCTGGATGTCACCTGATGTGCTTCAGTTCCAAGGCCAGGTGAATAAAAGGCAGCCCTTGGTTCAACTCCCTTCTCTGACTGTTTTTGAGAAAAATTGGCTAAATATTTCCCAGACAAGTGCCCTATTTCTGGGCTATGGGTTCACTCCCATTCTGCTTTTCCTCAGCCAATTTAATTGTTGATTATCAACAAAATTTCTTTATTTTATGCAATCCAGGGCATGAGAGAATACTACCCCAGATGAAGTAGTAACCTTCTGACTAAAGTATTCCCTGTGGGGGTGTGGGTTCACTTCCCCCAGGCAGGGGAGGAAACTGAGCAAAGGCTTCATTTCAGCCAAAATTATTCAGAGAATTCCACCCACATTTGCAAATATAGGATTCAACAAAATAATTTCAATTCTTTCTGCTCCATTACCGCAAGGTGCTGTGAGAACATCTTTTCAAACCCTTTGTCGTCCCACACTGCATGCACGGTGTTGAGTAATGCCACTCCAGATGAGTGTCATGCAGGCAGAACCCTTCTTTCCATGCTGATGCTGCCTCTGGTGACAAGGTATCACTCAAGTAGTGTGATGGATGGCTGCAGCCAAGAGGTCTTCTAAAAAAATCAGTTTCTAGTAAGTGGTATAGGTACCTTAAGTGTTGAGAGGACATCTCTGAGTGAATAATAAAGTGATTAAATTTACCTGGGCATTAAGTAATGATGGGTAATCTATTTTTTATTTTTAAGAAACATAAACATAACAGAAATATGCAATTAAATTCAGTCACTACTCTGACAGATTTGTCAGTCTTAATGTTAATGTGTTAAATAATTATTTACATCTTCATTGTGAGGTCTTAAATCCCCAAATTACTGTATTAATTTGTCTGCACAGTAGTGTTTCACTGTCGAGGCAAGCAGTACTGCTAGGAAGTTTCTGGAGCCACAGCTGATGCCAGTGTGAATAAGATGTTAGAAAGGTAACTTTATACTGGAAAACATTTACCTGATAGATTTAGCATCACATCCATGTTCTCATTCTGTTTTTCACAGAAACTCTCAGGAAAATTGTCAGTGTTAATATAAAATATTCCTCCAACTGGCATAATAAAGCTTCTAATTATACCATGCTAAGCTTCTGCAACTACTTCTTGCTGGTATAAGGGACAGTCTATATAACTTAGAGTGATGAAAAATTGCTTCCACAAAGACACTGTGGTTACAAGCTCTGCTCAGGGGATTCATGCTGTAGTGGTTAATAGGTGGGGATGCTGCTGCACAGTAGTGCATGTGGAATATCTCCACCCACAGTAGTGCAGATGTTTATCTGCAGAACTGTTCATAACAAAATGGATTAGGTTGATCAGGTAAATAACAGCACTTCTCAACAGTAACAGCACTTGCAGATCCCTCTCAGCTGCTTCTTTAATCTTCTTTTCCTCAGATAAGGCAAAGTATTACAAGCAACAGAAATCAGTATACCAACAACTAATTTTGAAATTATTGGCATTTATGCCTTTCTGTACTCAGCAAATACAGCACACTTGAAAAACAGTCTTCTTTGATCCCTCAGTATCTCTATCAGCACAGGAAGCTATAAAAAGATCACTATTGAGATCTATTAAAGATTCATTTCTCGAGTCCAGCTTGATCATATATCTCTAAAGATGGTATCTGGTTGGTAATCACTCACTCTGAGCCAGTCTACCTGGGCTGCAGGAAGCAGCATCACTCACCCTTTTAACTATGACTTTTAACTATGGTCTCTCCCTCACTACAGCAAAGGCAAGGGATGGCTTTCAAAAGCATGAAATATTACACAACAAGTGCTGTCTGAAAGTAGCTGCAGTTATAATTGTTTTCTGTTCTGTGCCTATGTTATATATCAGATGTGTCCGTAGTTCAGGGTGGCATGAGCAGCTTTTAAGCTTGCTGTTTTGTTATAATTTTCTAGGCTTTTTTTTTTTTTTAAGGAGAAAACATAAGAAAATTCCTTTTTTCAGTCTTCTTTTTTTTCCTCAGAAAAATGTCAGCAGAGACAGCTGTCATTTCACCCAGTGAACACACTGTATTAGCTAGGAGGCTCTCTAAGGGAGGACAAACTGGCCCCAGGGTAAAGGCAGTCTTTAGTCATTGCCCCTTTTCAGGTCTAGGCAAAATTTCGGGAAGAGAGTAAATTGTTGTGCCTGGATACTTTGAGGGGTATTTCATGTCCACAAAAGGGTCTCAGAGGGGTATGAACCACTAAAGTACACACTGCAAATAACATCCAGTGGTCCAGCAAAAGCTGATCACCTGTAACCAGAGCATATTCTAGAAAATATTAAAGACTCATTATTAACATGGGAGCTGTGATTATAGTCAAAATAGAAAGGTTCTGGTGAACTCAGTAAATATAGATTGGGAACATCTTTACAAGAAGCTTACAGGGCTTTAGAAGTATCCCTTCCAGATTATTAGTTGTCAATCCTCAGAAGTAATCTCTTGTTCTCAACATTGTCATATTCAAAAACATAAACTGAGTCACTGCACAGAATACAAAAAAGTTTTGAATTTTTTATATGCTCAGTAGTGCCTGCCTCTGTGATAAAAAGCAAAAACTGGAATAAAACCAAACTGCATCTTACTCCAGGTCCAATCAAGTACATTTAAAATAAAATTTAGTGACACCTTTCCTCAATTACACCTAGCCAGGAGCTTAAAATTCTCTGAATCTAAGAACTGCATATAAAATATCAAAAAGCTGCACATTATCCTGATTTTCTCCAAACCTAAATGGCACTGATGAAATAAAAATTAAAAATACTCCCTGTTCTTGCTAATTTATTCCTTTCAAAAGTATGCTTTAATGGTTACATAATTTTGCAACATATTTAGATGTATTTATGCATTGCTCTCGTAGCAACATGTGGAGTTGATGTAAGTGCAAGATCCAAAAGATCTCCTTCTCTGTCTAGTATTTGAGCTACTCATGAACATCTTTGAATTATTTGAATGAAAAATAAATGTATCTAAGTGATATTTGCCCCATGGCAAAGTCGGACAGCTTCTTTGCTGTAGGAGTAACAAATGAAATGCAAAAAGGAGAAAACTGATGAAGAGCCTGTTGCATTTCATTTCATGAATGTTAACAAACATAGTGTGTAGGAGACTGCAAAAAATCTGCTCTACTCACTAAACTAAACCAAAACAAAAAAAAAAGGTAAGTACACTTTTGCAGAAACTCAATCAATTTATAGCAAGCAAATGGGATCTGCTTGAGGCATTCTTTATATGGACTTATTCTGTGACTGTTGCACGGAGCTTGGACCACGGGGCTTCCGACTCAAACTATTCCACAATTATTATGCAGAAGTAGGATCTGTTAGTTTAGCACTCCTTCTTTTCTCCCATTAAGAAAAGGTATCACAAAAATATGGAATTCTGGTTCAGATAAAGCCCAAATCCACACAGCTAAACGTTTGACCACACAGGAGCTCTGTGAAGACACGTGAGCACTGCTCCCCAAACAGGTCCTGTGACACTGGAATGTCCCGGTGCTTCCTTCGGGCTCTCAAAGGCATTGCCACGTCCCTGCACCTCCATACAAACATCCCTGCTCCCCGTTCTGCAGCACTTCATGCTCCAATTACCTGTGCTATGAGGCTCCCACTCTGTGAGTGGGTGGACTTCAACACTGAGGAGAGAAAGTCGTGCATGTTCAGAAAGTTTCAGCGTTCCCAGTGAGCCCTTCCTGTGAGAAAGCGCGTCCTATTTAAATATCAGACAGTAATAGCAGGGAGATGTTCCATGTGCAAAATGCCACGAGTAGTCAAGATCTATTTTGGAGTAAAGAAATTATGGGTTGTCTTCACCAGGTAGACAAAGACAAATGCTTGCAACCCCACTAAGCCTAAAATATGCATTAAGAAATTAAAACTATGTTGTCTTGGAAAGCAGCTCAGTGCTGATGACTGTGAAAAGGCTTTGCCACTCAGATGAAGCTGAACCACTCAAGTTTGGAGAAGGAGGTAAGTTAATGAAAACTAAATAAGGAAATAGAACAACTCTCACTCTCAGTTCAACAAAACTTAAGTGGCAGCATATTTTCCAAGTTTTTTGCATTAAATAGTCAAAACTATTTAATTTGCTGCTGGTATTAAAGCCACCTGAATGCAAATGAGGAACAACATCATTTTAGGACATATTTCTATGTTTTTATTTTGTGGGGGAAAAAACCTGTTTTGAATACAACTTCACAGTTAACCTATTCTGCAAACACAGCTGGTCAGAAATAGATTAAATACATTATATAAATATTTTCGGACTACTTCTCCTTTCAGGTTATGGTTTAGCAACTGCTTGCACAACATCCAGCAGCCAGAGGCTGACATGCACTATCTCTGGTTTTCCCAGTAGGTCTCTAGGTGAGTACAGGAAAAGGGGGTTCAAGCTGCCCTCTGAGGACAGCAGATTACTGTATAACAGTTCTCTACAGCAGAGCTAAGCAATCTCCATTAACTTCTAGCTTTCTCTTTCTTGCCAGGTTATGTCTGAAGTTCATGTGTTTCTCAAAGACTCAGATAAAGGACAACTGGTATTTTTAGGCTGAGTAGCAAACCCCAAACGAATTAATTGTATAAACAGACTAGCTTAGCTTTATTTCATGAGCAGAATAGTAAAAAATTAAATATATTTCCTGCCATAAAAAAGGACCTTTTATATTGCCATGCTGCTTTGTGAACACTGTGAGAGATTGAACAAGGACAGTACAACTATTTACATGCCAACTTTTTTACTTATAACTTCAGTATTAAAACATGAATGTAGATATTTCATCTGCATTTAAAATAATTTACTCTGGGGCTTTGATGACTCTAACTGCAAATTTAAGTCAATCACAATATCTGGGTTTTAAATGAATTAGGAAAATCATTATGTTACAAGCTGGTGTAGGATATAACATCCCTCGTCATGAGCTTTAACCCTTTCTCTGTGCTCACCACCTCCCAGGACTCACAAAATCCTCACTCATCTGTTAATCCTGACTGATCCACAGGTGGATATCTGTACTGCAAGGAGCTCTGGGGAGTACTACAGTTCACCCTGGCTGCTCCACGCATGCAGAATGAATCCATAGATTTTGCAAAAGCACACAGTGCGTTCAGCACAAGTAAGCCAAGTTACAAATGTCACACTTTAGAGTTGCTTTCACCACACCAAGGTAACTTGTTAAGAGCCAATGATGAAAGTAATACCTGATCAATACTCAATAGGGAAGCCTTGTTATGGCGATTTTTAGAGGCATGGGCAAATTTTCTTTTACAATCTCTTTGTATGTATGCTGTAATGCTTCTTGGTTCAAAAGCTCCTTTTTTTAGGAATAACAAAGGAAGA
This sequence comes from Cinclus cinclus, assembly GCF_963662255.1. Taxonomy (NCBI): domain Eukaryota; kingdom Metazoa; phylum Chordata; class Aves; order Passeriformes; family Cinclidae; genus Cinclus; species Cinclus cinclus. The sequence continues at coordinate 9,837,237 of NC_085050.1, forward strand.
GATCAATCATTTCCAAAGTATCTTAGAACTATTCAGTAGCAGCATGATAGGTTTTTCTCCCATGCACTCAGGATCCAATTACATCTCCACTATTTAACATGAGTATTGTGTATATCCATACATGACATGCTATGCTGCAATGATTTTGAGGGCTGGTTTGTAACAATGAAGAGTTTTACAGCATATTGCTTAGAACTGTCTTAGATTTTTTTGATGGATGTTTACATGAATATAAGAAGATAATTGGAAAGAATCCAGCTGAAACAAATAAATATAAGGTACTTTAAATATGTAGCTTCAAATTCAGTTTCAAGACTGAGATGTTTCTGAAACATGTGCTCACACCCACTCACCCTTACAGCGACGTTAATAAGTGCCTCTATCCCAGCTGACAGCAGCCAAACAGTCTCAATTGCAAACCACCCCCAATTATATTAACAGAAACATGAGTAATCCATACCAAGGAATGAATATGAGTCAGTAATGATGTGAAATTATACAGTGTCTCCCTAAAATAGTGACCTTTAGTTCACAAACTAAGTTTGCTATCTCCATTATAATTTTGTTTTAAATCCACAGTGCTGTTGCTGTAGTTTAACCTTGTAATCCAAGATAGTGCCTGACTGACAATCTCAGAGCTACAAAAGCCAAAGCCGGCAGATTTTTGTCCAGAGGACTGGATTTTACTTGACACTAAAGTTTTTTACTTGGCAATCACAGATTGGGACACAGCAGTGCATAAACCTCTGAAAGCGACACCTTCTCTTCTGTAATTCTCACTCAAATGAGTTGATTTTACTCTGACATACAAACACCACTAACCATAGCCAAGACTGGAGAAAAGTGGGGTGGACAAACTACTAACTAACTGCTAACTAACTAACAAGCTACTGCATATTTTGAGAACACTCTTGTGTAAATATCTACAACGTGCCATGCTAGAGCTAAAATCATGTCACCTAATCCCTTTTGCAAATCCACCAAATTCCATTTTAAGGTATCAAGAATTATTACTTTGCTACAATGCTGCAAAAATTGAAAGAAACTTTCCTGTTTATTCATCAGACATTTGTACTTACTTCTTCTTGAAATGACATCTGAAAATCCATATGGGTTTATTCCATGGTAGTTGTCTGCAATCTACAGGACTAATCTGTAGGATTAATGTCTCAGAATACAACCTGGAATTCTGATTTTCTTTTCAATGTTCCAGATCTCACAGGGGGCTGGTTTTTATCCTGTACTGTATTTCAATTGTCTACAAATTGATAAAAACCTCATTTTTTGTTACCAGAATATTTTGCTAGTGCACACAACTAGAATTTTAGTGAAAATATCAAATAAGGTCTTTTATACTACATGCATCCTTCCATTAACTGCCATTTCCCTTTTCAGTCTGTTCCTTGCCAATTCAATACCCCATTCATCAAATCTCCAAAATATCTAGTGAAATATTCTAAACTTGTCGCTCTAACTTATTTTACATTATCATATCAAAAAGGCATAAGTAGAAACATTTTAACATCTACAGAAGAAAATTAGTTAGGACAAATTTCAAGTAACACTGAGATTGGAGAAACACAATAATTCCTGCAAACATCCCATGAATGAACAAATTTGCTATACTAGAAGCGGAATTGCTCTGAAACGCTAGGTATTAAAATGTAATTATGAAAGCTCTTGAAGACTTCTATAATCCCTACCAATTCACAACCATGCCATGTGCCTAGCCACAGACACCCCCGTATACAAATAAAACAATGAAAAGCTTTGGGTAATGGAGAAAAAGAAACACCAAACCCTGAGAGTGGTGTATGTGGGTGGTGCTAGGATTTACAGGGTCACTCAGACTGTCTTCATAAAATACTCTGCTTTACTCACACTGCATGTAAGCCATGAATCCCTTTTCTCCAACTATCCTGCTCCTGACATGGGTCTGGTTCAGTGACTGTCTTAGAAACACACTCTGGCTGGTCGAAACCCACTCCTCCTTTGAAGCTTCCAAGCATCACCCTGCTGTGCTGGACTGCAAGGCCACGAGGAAGGAGAGAAAGCACAAGTTTTGGTGATGCAGAATTTGCTGCAAAATGACTAATTCAGATTCCAAGTTGTAGAATATCAAAAATACTTTCAAAAATAGCCTGCCATATTAAGAGATGTCTATACTGAACTACTGCTGTAGTAGTCCACAGTTCTTATACTGCATCTTCTGTCCCAGTATATGAAGTTCTGCCTCTAGAAAGCTGGCAAAGTAAATACCCCTAAACTCATCCCAGGTTTTTATATTCTGCAGATGGAAAGCTAAAATCACTTCTGAAAAATCTGAAAAAGACAACTTCATTTTGCTAAGAAATTATTCTATTAAATTCCTTTATAGATATTGTATGTGTAGATCTTTTTATGACCAGAAATTATAATATATTACCGTCCCTCTCAATAAAATGTATTCATTTTACTGATCACTACTGTATAACAGGAATGCCTAGAATATGACTGGATGAAGGTTTTTTATTAAGGGGATTTTTAACAGCTGATTCAATCAACATATTAATGAAATTTAAATGGCAGTAATTTCATCAAAGGCCAACATATAATTAGGTGTTAATCGGAATGAGAGGTTTCATTTTCTTTTTCCATTAAGGGTCCTTGATTCTCAATTAAAACTTAGGTCAACTTGGATACAACAATGCCTTCTCAGTTTGAACACTTACTAGTTTTAAAGGTATCAATGTAAAACATGAAGCATTTAGATACTTATAAGTACTTATGTCCCCTCTATGTCTTAATTTTGAGGTATGCATTTTCCCAATATTAAATTAATTCAGATAAGAATCCACATATGCCTTGGGTGTAAGATTCTATATTCCTGGGTATGAGCAGCACTGAATTTTGGAGCAAACTTACCACAAACTGAGAACAAAGGAGTAAAAATTTCTACTTCTATCCTAGAGGCTGAATTAAGTTTTTAAGTGTTATTTGGCAAAGAACATAGAAAAAGAACAGGTTCTCTTTTGAAAAGTTACAGTTTATGGCTTGGATCCCACAAAGTTTAATTGCAATTTACTGAGTACTTTTTATTGGATTTGTTTAAACTCTGTGAAGGACAAGGACTACACAGCTCTTCCAGCTCTACAAGCCCTCATGAGTGTCTTGCTCAGTGTAGGTAAATACCTAAATTCTTTTCCTTGCAACATATTCATCCATCTGAAGAGCCAAACACCACCTTTCTGACCATATTACACTAAGTTTTGCTTTCTGAGTTCAGTGCATATCAGAAAGCTTTTATTGGGAAACAAATGTTTCTCCTGTTCTGACACCTTTGTTCAGAAGAACATCATAAGCAGAAGATGGCTTTCTGATGACTCCATGTTTTTGAGAAAAGGGAGACTTTGGCTATTTTTGGATTCCCTCCTTGTGTCAGAGCATGGAGAAATTCTGCTTGCTCACAGTGCTGGAGGTTCTCCCAGGCTTGATTTTGGTCCTCACTCTGGTCCCCAGGAGTGAAAGAGGAAGGCAGAATGGTGCCACCTCCTGATTATGCTACTTCTGTTCTTGAGCCACCTCTACTCCTGCCTAAAGTAGCCAAAACCAGGAGCTGGCTGTAAAAACATCCCTTATCCTGACACAAGACAACAAAATACTGCTTGAAATGAGAGCAGGAAGCGTTACAACACACTCACTGTTTCTCCCAAAATATACACCACACTGATTATGTCAAACACATTTTTAATGAGGGGGGACAAAAATATCAGAGTAACTCACAAACTCCTTGAAAATCAAGGACCAGATAGGAGATAGAGCCAGGAGGAAGAGCCAGAGCTCTGTATGAGGAGCTGCATGGATATTTCTACCTTTTGTAATGGGATACCAGAAGAACAGAGAAGAAGGAAGATTAAATCAATATTTTTCTTTTATGAGATTTAGATAATTCTTCCTTCTTTTGTCTTCTGGTGCACCTTCCTTCTCAAGTCTTCTACATATCATGAATCAAGATCTCCATCAGAAGAGGTCTTCTTTGGAGACCAGGAAAAAAAATTTCACATAAAACAGGTGTCAGGTCCTGCAAGGTTTAAGGAAGCAAAGTAATAGAGTTTTGCAATAGGAGCTATATGAGCACAGCAGAGTTCAAAATGTCCTGACAATTTGTCTCTCTCACTTTTAAAAAGGCCTGTAAACTGTGTGAAGGTTTTGCTAACAAAGCTCAGTGAAATGGCCTGCGAATACTCGTGTGAATCTTGCACAGAAAAAGCACAGTGAGGTTGATGCAAACCTGACCTGACCTGAACTCGGGAACTGTCACTGCTAAAACAGGCCAGAACACATAAAACTTTTAATTGACTCCCAATGGCTTACTGAAAGTGCTGTGTGTGACCTGACAATATTGCACTTCAGAAGGCAATCCTGGATAGTCTGCTGCAGCTCTTGGGACGATCTCAAATGAATATGAAAATTCATCCTGTAAAACTGACCTATTCAGAAAATTATTTTTGTGAAATAAATCTTTATCAAAATGCTGCCTTTAGTGGATCTACTGAGCAGAAGGTGTTATTGAAATTCACAAGTTTTAAGAAAAAATGAATGAAACCTTGGCAAATGCAGGAGAGTGCCAACAATAAAGCTAAAGAAACTTCAAGAGAATATTCTCAGCTCTGCTTGTCCAGGTAATTATATTGATTTAATGGCTTCTCATTCTACGTGAGGAACTGTATGAACACAATGGAGGAAAACCTTTTTGCTCAGAGCAGATGATAATTTCGTAAGGCAAAAACCAGAAAAGATGAGGGATAAGAGAGGAACTTTAATGGTTCTCTTTTATAGCAACAGTGAAGTTTACAGGCACAGGGCATCAAAGGACCTGCAGCAAAGCCAGAAGTTGAATCCTGATTGAAAAAATCCTTCCAGGAAGAAGGGACAATATAAGCCAGGGTGAAAAACTGTCTTTTTAAGCTGTAAGAAATAAATAGAAGTACTCAAAGCCTAAAAGCATCCCTTTCTCCTGGTATGAAAAGGGAAGGATGGAGGGAATACCTCCAAATAATACATCCAAAGGTATTACAAACCCACAAAAATATGTGCACAAATTGTAAAGCATCACACTTTAGCTGAGAAAACATAAGGCCATGAAGTTAAATGGAAAAGTAGGACAGGAGATTATGGGAAAATATTAGAGGTGTCAGTGGCTTAGCTAGGAACTTTACAAATATCTGTGTCAAGAAAAGGAACTTAGAAATACAGGACACACCCACAGCACCTGTTCCAAAAAGAGGTAAATATGCCTGTAGATAAATGCATGCTTTTCAACTTAATGTCAGAGTCTATAGCTGGGTAGATGAGCAGAGAGAGCAAAGACCCGAGTGTGAGAGTAGCTGAAGACACTGCTCAGTTAAAGAGTCCAAGAAAAAGTACTTCTACTTTCAAGAGCTCTGTAAAAAAAAGAGAAAAGGGCATTAATTAACCCACTTGAGTTGGGGGATCAATTGTTTGAACTTATTTACATGGAAATGCTTCATGCTTGCATTCAAAGAGCAGCTCCACACTTGGTTCTCATCAGTCCTTCAATACTCTTATCACTTCAATAAAATAATCATCCTAGCTTGAGTACTTTATTAAAGGTGCAACCACAGTCCTTCATTATGTGCTGACTACTGATTAATTTATGCAGCAGGTTTTGTAAATCTAGAATTCTACCAGAATCTAAGTACAGTATTTTAAAATTATCTCAGGTCTACTTAGAATCCACTTCAGCTCCGACTGAAATTTAGAGTTAATTTAAGACAGAGATGACATTTCCAAATTAATTATTCCTTAATTTCCAAAGGAATACTAAGCCCACTGCATTTTCAAAAGCATGAAGGTGCACAAAGATGCAGTTTGATCCTTGTTGGGAATTTTTGGAGCTAATGCAGATGAAGAGCCCAGCAATTGTTTTTACATTGTAGACTGCAAAGTTGTGGCCAACTACTGAGATTTGTGTATTTAGCAAGAGGAGACAAGTAGTTTTGAGTTCCACATGTCAGACATGTTTTAGCCATTCCCAAGAACTGTGGGATGTACCACAGAACTTCACTTCCTGACATATGGAGGTGGATTTTATTAGGCAGTGATGTGGAAGCATATGACTCCACCTGTACCCAGGAAGGCCGGCTAAAAGCTGCTAAAATCCAGTTTCCTTGTCTATTACTGCATATTTTTCCATTTAACTCATGGGTGTAACCATTTCATGCTCCCAGCCCTTGGAGAGACTTTCTATTACCGGGTAAAGATAGGAAATACTGTGATAAGAAAAATCAAGTGACAGTGCACTTTCCCTTGAAGATTTTCTTAGGGAAAACATATACGAAGAAACCTTTTTATTGCTGTTTATCTTTTTTTCTGGTGGTTTATTTATTACTAAAGTGTACACCTTCTATGACAAGTGCTACACTCACTAGTTGTGTTTGTTTTAATTAAGAGTCCATAAGAAATAGAGATTCAAAAGGCCAGATCTTTATACCTCATGTTCTATATTGTCTCTGGAAAACATGGACACAGCAGCCAGGACCACCAAAAGTCACTGTTAGTCATGCAAATCATCTCAGTTCACACACAGAGCTGTGGCTCTGTCTGCAGCTGCCTCTCCTCAAGGAGTCAAGGCAGCATGACCGCTGAAGCACTGCCCTCCACGTTCCTTCAGCACAGAATTTCTAACATACAGCAACTTATTTCACTTCAGCCTTTAGCCTTGAAGAAATTCAGTAACCTTTTCCTCCTGCATAAAGTCAGTATTTGAGGGGTGATTGGTATTAGAGACACATTTCCAGGTGAAGAACAATATATACCAGTACAGGTTAATAAATTTACCACCTCAGAAAGTACAAAAGGTCTCCAAGCAGCTTTCACATGACATTCTATTTTATTTGGCCAAACAATTTAATAAACATACATTTGCATTTCCCTTTACAGTGTTTTCACTAATAAGAAAATATTAATTACTTCAGTTTTCTGAGGTGATCCACAGACTCTAGCACAAGAAGTATATCCTGTTTCAGAAAGGACCTGGTGAAACTGTATCAGGTAATACAGCAAACCAACAAAATTAAAATGCAATTGAGAGAATTATGAGTAATGTTAATTTGGTTTTTCCAGAAACTTAGAAGCTTAACACTATTTAAACTTGTTTTTAATTGAAGATTGCAAGCTGGAAAACAATTCAGCAGTACAGGGCAATGAGTTAATAAAATAGCAATTTTTATATCCTTTTATAAAGTAGGACATAAAGGAAAATCTCTTCAAAGTCTTGTCTTTTTTTCCTTTTCCCAAACTTTCCTTTTATCTGTAATCTCCTTACTTGGAATTTTGAGAGACAGCACATCTTTAACCATTTTTTCCCAGCTGCATTTAAGCTGCCTTTAAAGCCTTTACAGAATGTTTTTTCCCCAAATTAAAGCTGAATGGCCATTCTGCCCCCACTCCTATCACTTTCCTTTTCAGCTCGCAGAAACCTTAAAACCATCAGGACTCAAGACCCTTTACAAATTCTTATTCACCTTGCAAGATGGAATAACAGCAGTACAAGCATTTTTACTTGTCTCTTAAATATCTTTTTAATTTCCCCTCTAATGGAATTTACACCACTTTGACTCATTCACGAGGGGTCAGAATATCATACACAGCCAGATCAAAGGGATTTAGTCCTGTTCCAGTCTCACAAAATGCTGGCATTGTTTGTGCCCCACACATTTTTTCTCAGTCCTTATATTTCCCCAATACACAGGCTACTTGACACAGACAAGATCCTCCCAGGCAAGAAGAAGTATGGGCAACTCTTTTCAGAGTCTTTTCACACTAATTCATTTGCTGGTCAGGTTCCTAACAGAGCAAAAGAGACTTATTTTCCCATCACAGGGCAAATCAGGGACATACTGGTCTCTAGCCAGTGGTAACATTAAAGACTGAAACCATCAAAAGTGTTTTTTGCTAATCAGTTTGTCTTTGACCTCAAAACACCTTCTTCTCCTGATTGGCATGTCAAAGGCCAGACCCTCCCATACCTTCTCCTGTAGGAATTCTTCCTGTCAAGTCGTTGAAGGTATGTAACTCTCAGAGCTTGATTGTAGTAAAAATTACAGGTGCTCAGTACTTTTCAGCATTTGACCTTTCTGTTGGGAACGTCAGAGGACATCTCACTATCAGCAGGAAAAGTGAATGCTGCAAATCTGCTACTCTTTTCCTGCTCCTAGAGTTGCTTTGGTTAGAGCTGTCTTCAAAATTTAAGTGTCTAGAAGTTTGTGGGCAAAAGCCTAGTGTGCCTTTGCTTTATAAAAAGCTTTTCTGAAATTCATGGCTGTGAAGGTCCAGTGTGACTGGAACTTGCACAACACCAGTTCTGAAGAGTTGTTTGCAGAGGACCTGGTTGGCCTCGGTTTGGTTTAGCCCAGATGTTTTCAGTACAGGCAGCTCCCACGACTGGCTCTTGCTCAGTTTTCCTG